>NC_056731.1:1352124402-1352346902 GCF_019279795.1 Protopterus annectens
GGGGTTGGACAGTGGGTGTTGTACACAGTGTATAAGTACAGCCTTCTTACAGCTAAGATATGCATTTTCTTACCTGCAGACATGTGGAGGAAATTTCTGTTAACACTACCTGACTGTTTCTGTACATATTCCTGGGTGAAAATATGCATACAGCTTACTACCACTCGCAGGATTTGAACCATGCATGTTTGTGCATAAAATATAACAAAGTTTGTGTTTCATCAGAATGAGCTACTGATAAACCGCTGTGTCTTGTTTGACTGTTTTCTGCATAATACTCTCTTGGTTGTATAATCTGACCTTGTAATTGTGTCATTCATGCATGGCTGATAGTCCTTATACTGTGTATTCATACTTTGACATAGGACAGTCTGTAAAACATTGGTTAACACAACATTGCTATTCAGTTATCAGATCTTGGTGTATGGAACATTTCATATAGTTAATCTTCTGTTTTATAACTCCACAATTTTTGTCAGATGAGCCTTGATTATTTAATGCTTTCAGAGCTATAGTTGCTGTGCAGAAACTGTACACATTTCGATTCATATGACCACATACCAAAGTAAACACAACTACTCTGGGGTTTTGACTTTTATTGACAGGTACTGACACTTTTGTTGCAATATACCCTGTACATCACTATTACCCTGCTAATGTCTCATTTATTCAGTACAAACCATACACATTCTTAAATACTGACAGGTGACATTCTACTCCTTTCTATTTATTTGCCCTGAATACTACAAACTAGATTTGTACTCACCAGCCTCGCAACACAGCCTTATCAGCCTGCTGGCATGGGAATCCAAGTTCATGGCCCTCTCATCTGCAGCTGTACAGGAGATAGAGAAACATTTATGCATACCTATCCATCACATACACAGGCTGGACTTTGGAAAACACTTATTGATACTGATACTTACACACATCTGGGGCATTCCCCACCCATGCATCATGGACCCACTGGTCCAAGAGCCCCCTCTTCCTATGCTTCAAGTCAGCAAAATGGTGCCGGACCTGTTCACCAGTCTGAGGGATGCCAATAGCACTGGTGAGATCATGTGTGAGATGGTCCCAGGCCTCTGTTTTGTATTGGGAGCCCTGTTACTGGTCATGCAACAGTCTCCCTTCATGGTCTTTTACTAGGAGTACAACCATGACCCTGGACTCCTGAATGCCCAAGCGCTGCACCCAAAAGTGCACACCTTCACCAATACCAGGCATAGTGCCTGCAGTGGGGAGCTACAACTGGTTATGAGCTCTGTTCCGGCCTGCAAGGTTTAAATAGGGCTGATTTCCCACCCTTTGCCATGACTGGATGGTTTTGAATATGCTGAGCTAAGCTAAGTGATGGGCATACCCGCTTAGCACAGGTAAGCATTGATTAAAGGGGTAAATGCTAAGCACTGCTTACCAGTGCACAAATCCACTTTGCTACACTAATTTTGCTAAGCATACACATTTAAGCAATGCTTACTCCAGCTAAGCACAGCTGAGCACAATTTAGCTTTGTTCAGCTTTCATAGTTTCATAGTATAGTACTAGGCTATCTGCCCTGGGGCATTTGTAAGCCTAGCCATAGTGATGTGGCATTTGCCACCCCATGAAATGGTACAAAAATGTACAGAATAAATTTAGAATACTGTGTCTAGTAGTGACACAATGAAGGTCCCCTTATATAATAGAATTAGTTTACTGTGCCCCTGTCTAGCAGTGACACAGATGTGACCCCTGGGGTAAACTTACGATCTCCCATCCACTCATCAAGATTTCTCTTGAAGAGAGTCAGTGAGGGGCTCTGCCTAATACGAACTGGGATCTTGTTCCAAAGCGTGGGAAGCCTCTGGGTTTCATTTTATGGACTATTATTATTATTATCAGTTTATGTGCTCTCATTACATTACATTATTTTGTGGCTACAATGGATGGGACACGTGTGTTTACATGGGAGTTTCACATCTGTATTACACCGACATCTCATATTTGGACCTAAATCACTATCCTGGTAAACAAATATGTATTATTCACTACCTATTTCTAGAAAAATATGCTTTTAGTACTGTTTTCACAAATAAAAATGAATAGCCTGCATTGGGGGCTCAAACTGTGAATGACTGCATGCTAAGCAAAAGCTCTAACCACTACACTATTTCACTTTGACTATTTTGGCTGTATAGCTCTATTTAGCTCCTTCGAATGTTTAAGCAATGCTATGCATAGCTGCACAACATGCACACCTGCTCAGCTACGCTTACACTTTATTGGGGATGAAAAAAAAAATAAACGTGTAACACTACTCTTATAAACTTAGAAAGCTGCTAGAATAAACAATTTGTATTAGCATACATTTTTTGAAGGATATAAGTTATGAAACTCAAATATATGTCACTATTTAGTGATTTCAATCCTTAGATCATCCCAATGATTTGCCAGACAAGAGGAAATTTTATGAAGAAAGGCAAAAATATGAGGGAAAGCTCTGGACATTCTGCAAAAATCTGGGCAGTTGAGAGCTATGTTGTGGGGGGTTGTGCTTCTGTATTTTGTCCATGGACACTTATCTTGTGATAACAATGTGCACAGATACTGTTAGTTGCTTTAGAATTGCTGTAAGACACTTGTACATGGCTTGTGTCCATGTAGAGAATACAGCAGTGCGCCTTCATTAATAAGCAAGGTGCATTGCTGTTCTACACAGTCGTGATCCGATCTGTGCAGGAATAGCACTATTCCTGCATGGAGTTTCATGAATCCAGGAGATAGTCTCAGTAAATATTTAAACAGCTAGTGGACATTTTAGCTAGTAGCAAAAAACTGCAACATATTTTTATAATAAATAGAAGACACTGCACAGAAACATCCATAGTTTTTGCACTGCAGGATAGCTAATGTATAATAAAAGTAGATTTAAATAAAAATTGGCAAACTTACCCAAGTCTTAGTAAAATTTATTTATTTTATTTTACATTTGTTGACCGGGATTGTCCGACTGAGCTGCAGAGCCCTTTTTCAGCGGAGGCCCGGGGAGAAAGGCTCCAACATATTATACAATTTTCATTATAAATTACCATTAAACAACAATGTTACAGAATTATTACAAGGGATTAAGTAGCAATACAATGGTATATAGTATCAATAATCAATAAAAGAAAGATAAACTGTGTAGAATTAAGGAGTTTAAACCCTAAAAACAGGAAACATTAAGAATCTGAGTAAGCAAGCAAGGACAATGAAAGAAAGAAATGAAGCAATTAAACCACAAATCCTTTAATAGACATAAACAATAAAATGAATGGCAGTAAATGGAATACAAACAGAAATAGCTTGTTGAAGAAAACATTTATTCCCAAGTGATATTTTAAGCAGGTAAAGACTATTTTAGAAAATAGCTCAATTTAAAATTTTTCCAATAAAATAAAAACTTCTTTGCAATCAACTCCTTTGCATGTATGATCAAAACCATTTGAAAATGTAGTCATTTTTAAATTAAGAATTGGGAAAATGGTGGAAGCTTTCACCAGATAAGCTCGTAGAATGCATTCAGAAAATTTTAGTTTGAATCATTTAGAAGATAAATCATCTTTCATTTTGAATTTTCTTAGCACCTTTACAGCATATCAGTAATCTAGAAGTTTAATTAGTGGCCACAGTGGTTAGCGTTGCCACCTCACAGCAAGAGGTTCTCTGGTTTGATCCTCAGCTGGGGTACCTTCTGTGCGGAGTTTGCATGTCCTCCCTGTGGTTGTGTGGGTTTCCTCCAGGTGCTCAGGTTTCCTCCCACTTTCCAAAGATATGTTGTAGGTGGATTGGTCACTAAATTGGCCCTAGGTGTGAGTGTGTGCATTTGTGTGCCCTCTGTGGAAGGTTGGGTGCCAGGCTGTAAAACTCCACTGCCAATCATGAGTGGACAGGTGATCCACTGTGGCGACCCCTAACTTGGAAAAGCCAGAAGAAGTAATCTAGAGGTTTACTATGAAGCATTCTAAAAGGGTTAAAATGGGAGCTCATAAGAAAAGCATTGTGAGCCCTCTCAACAATCAAAGTTTCTTTTGACATTTTCTTTGAGATGAAATAAAATATCATAAAAATGTTATTTCTATGGCCTTGATTCTTTCTTTTAATTGCAAAATGTCCTGGGTATGACACGTAGTTTTTTTTAATGTTAGATGAAATTTTATATTCACACCTTGAAACTGTTTGTTCAGTTTCTTCAGATCTCTTCATCAAATCAAAGAGAGAAATAGTCACACTGATATTGGTAAAGTGAATTTTCATGTTTACCATTACTAGTTGCAAGGGAAAGGGAACATTCTTTAACTCAGTCAGAGGAAAATACATTTCTGATTTTGATTTGAATAAAATATATTTTATCTTCTTTTTCAGCTGCTTTTAATCTCTTTGATCTTACCTCCTTCTCAGTAATGGTAAAAAGAGAAGAGGTATATTTTTGTAGTTCAGGTCTATACTTCCATTATTATCCATTGCACCTCTTTTATTCTCCATTCTTGTAAGGATAGCATTCAGTGCAATATGAAGGAGATAGAAATGCTGGTACAGAGGGTGATTGGTCTAGGGCTTGGAGTCATACCAACCAGGAAAAGAAAAGAAAGAAAATAAGCAAAAGACCTTGTAAAACTGACAAAGAAAGAGACAAACAGATATGTAGGACCACAAAACCACAAGAAAACATGATCTTTAGGAGAAAAAGAAGGACTAAGGAAAAAACCCTAACAGCAATCATAACGAGTCCTACAAGGCTGAGAATGAGAAAGAAAATAATAAAGAAGGCCTAAGAGAAAGTCTGACAAAAGGAAGAAAATAAAAAAAAGAAACAAAACACCAAACTAAACTACAAGACAAAAACCTAACAAAGAGCAAAATCTTACTAATATCCAAACATACCCCCCCCCCCCAAAGAAACCAAATGGATAAAAGTAAGAAAGGAACACGGAATCAAATGCAAAACAGTCCTGTAATACTGTGAAAAGAGAACAACAAAAAGAAAAGGCTGCAAGGAGGGTAGAATGCTGGGGAAGCCTAGAACAAAAAGGAGTGCAGCAGCTTGTGGAGTACACTCCATAAAGTAAAACAGGGGAGAAATACACCTAAAGCACAAAAAGCACTAATAAAAAAACATGAGTGCAACACACTTGTCAAAAAGGTAAATCTCATGTTGTGCATGCAAAAAAGAAGACTCAAGCATGGGTAGGCAAATTATTCACCCCCCCCCCCCTTATTCAATAACCATATTCGCAACTGCTGCAACACATCATTGACTGAAGCAATCTTCCCGGCCAAATACCTCACTACAACAGGCAGCCCAAAGAAGACAAAGCTGACACCAAAAGGACATCTGTACTAGCAACAGCTAGCATCCAGGCACAACCATAGTCACCATATAAACATTTCTCAATAGTGAGAGGAAACACATTTGGCACTGGATAATAATGCTGTACATCCTCCAAAAAATCAGCCACCCTGGGACACTGAATTAAAACATGCTCTGCTGTCTCTAAAACCTGACACCCACCCACCATGCGGACATAACTGCAACCCCACAGGGTTATCAAGAGAGCAATGCCACAAAAATCATGCCCATGATAATGCTATCTTTACTAACTAAAACCTAACAGTCTTCCAGGGAAATAATGTTGATATCCATTAATGGTGTAGAAACAGGTCAAAAGAAAATAATACCATTCTTTCCTAGAGGAAGGGAAGGGGTCTAAAGACACATACCAAGCAAACAGCAATGACTGGACTTCCACAGCTCTAATGAAGGACCATCCATGCACACTTCCCAACCAAACAAGTCTGCCAAAACTGTCCAGACAATGCTGGGAGCAAGCGACCAAGCAAAGGAAGATCTGCACCCTGGAAATGCCACAATACAGGAGAAAGAAACAAAATATACAAAAAAAGGACAGGATGCAGTAAACCAACACCACCCAAAGCAGTAGTAGAATACAAATACCCCTCCTAAAAGGTGTATAGGAAGTGCCCCCCAAAAAGCAAAAGACCTCAGACAAATGGTGGTGGACCAGGAATGTGGAAATAAATAGAAAAAACATACCCTAAAGTACCCAAAAGCCACCCTTTAACAAATAGACCTTTTTTGGAAAGACAAAGGAAAAGAATGCCAGAAAGCCAAGTACTGAACAGCTTTACCAAGATGGGCTTCATAAGAAAGAGACCCAAAAGGCACACTCAGGATAGAGATACCAATGTTACTGGGAAACTGCATCAAAACCATAGATTTGGCAAAATTAAGAGAAAAGTCCACTAATGAAAAAAAAAACAAAAGAAAAATACTGCAAAGAAAGCAGAAGAAAAGAAGACTGCAACAAGAGTAACATTGTCCATGTAAGACAGAAAAGGAGGCATCAAAACTTCTGAACATTGAAAAGAAAAGGGAGATGAGGAAAAGTGTGCTCTCACCTTAAAAACACAGCACCCATCACCAGAGTAAATCACCAGAGTAAAAAGATAATTGCTCAAGGGGCAACCTTGACACACACCATTTTTCATGGCAACTTCAGCTCCCATTCAGCCATCAACCATAGGAACAATAACAGAAGCCGAATAAATGGAAGCTATACAATGAAGTAAAAGAAGACCAAATCCAAAAGACTTTAAAATGGCCAATAAGGCTGAATGACTAACATTGCCAAATGCTTTGGTCGGGTCACAAGAGAGCAGCAGAGCAGAATCAGAAGCAAAGGAGGCAAGAGATTTCAACAAAAGCAACAAATCTTGCATGTGTCTACCAGAAATACCATAGACCCAGGGTCTAACAAATATTGCATCCTTAACCGCAGACGTAATTGCAAAATCTTACAAAACAACTTATATTGGTATTACAAAGAGAAAATCAGACACCAGTTAGACAACCCTGCAGTCACCCTTTTTCCAAAGGAATTTAAGGGCTATCCATAACAATCCAGGATTAAAAAAAACATGATAAAAGCACTCATTAAAAAATTGCATTAGTACAGAAAACTGAGCATCAGAGAGAGAGAGAGAGAGAGAGAGAGAGAGAGAGAGAGACAGTGGTAAAAATGGTAAATTAAGACTATCCAACCCTAGGGCAGTATCAGGCTTGAAAGAAGCACTAGGTCTTCAAACAAAGTAATAGGGGCATCAACAGCTGCCCTAAAACAATAGGCATCACAGGTATAAGACCATGATTCCACAGAAGAAGGTTTACCACCATACAAAGCAGACAAATAAGAATTAACTTTTTTGCAGAATACCCTCCTTTGTGGTAACAACATCACCTGAAGAGGGCAACAGACTGTCAATAAAGGTCTCCTTCCTAAGACTACATTTACCAACATAAGGGAGAAACTCTTCACCCCTCCCTTTTAAATGGGCTAAGTTCCAAAGAACCACTCTCACCCTAGCAAGGTTATGCAAATGCAACTCAGAGGTGGTCGAGGGCACTGTCAGGCACATGATGCACTACAGAATGGAAAGCAGCATAAAGGGAATGGAAAGAACCCCAGAAAAAGGAATAATATGAGTGGCAAACCAAGAATAAAGGTAAACAAACTTATCTTTAAAGGCCAACCACCAAGAAAAAATAGAAGAATAAAAAGGCAAGAGAGTAAACTGATCATAACATAACTCAGTAATGACCTCATGCCAGGCAGAAGTAAAAATCCAAGGAGCAGTAAAATGAGAAAGACCCCCTACCCTTACACAATGCAGAAGAAACTCCAAAAGGAAAAGGACAAAGGCCTGTCATCAGTAAAATGCACAAAAGACAAGGAGGAAAGAACCACTTCAAAGGTAGGAGAACAAAAACAGTAATCAATTTGGGTGCAAGCAGTCCCAAGAAAGTAAGTCAGTAAAGGTAGGAGGACTACATACAGTAATAGAGGCCAAACATAAAATGTCCTTACAACAACAGACACTAGAGTCCTGTCTGATCCTAGAATACCTGGTAAGGAACCATAAAGCCCCCCCCCCCAAAAAAAAAAAAAAAAGAATAGGTCAGTCAATTAAAAAATAAGGTTGGAAAAGTTGAAATAATAAGCAACACTCGGACACTGCAACAAAAGCATAAACAATCACTAGATGTACAAAAGAATGCCTACACAACAAACCACCAACCCCCTACCAGGCAAAACATGAATAACATCCCTAACAACCACAACAGATTTATGATACAGTAACCCAGTACCAGACCTACGATCTGTCCTTAAAGACCAAACCACCCATCCCTCTGCAAAGTTTCCCATTGGAAACAATGAACAGAGGAAAGCCTACCAACATGCAGCAGACAAACAATATCAGAGTTCAACTCAGAAGCCCAGGAAAAGACAGCCAAATGCTTGGGCAATGACACCATACCATTAATATTACAAAAAGACAAAGACAAGTTAGCCATCAGTACCAGGACAAGAACCCCCTTGAGAACCCCTCTTCAATGCTTGTTTCTAATATGCTTGCACCTAGAAGCTGAGGTCCACTGCTGAGAATCATCCAAATCAGTACACAAATCAGATTCACAAATAACAGTATCCTTAAAAGCAATACCATCATCAGCAGAAGAGGTATAAGCATACCAAGTAATTTCCCATTAGACTCTGACATATCAGTACTAGTAGGGGCAACAAAAACAACAGAAGAAAGAGACACAGTAGAGTGAGACCCAGAAGCAACAGAAACAGGAGAAGGGGGACTAGAAGGCAAAGAAAGCATAACAGACCCCTACAGAGAGGAAACAGAAGTAGGAATAGAGATAGAAGAAGGGGGGAGACAAGGGACAAAGACAATAGCCAGCACTAGGGAAGACTCCATATTAGCAGCAGCAGAAACAGAATCATCAGAAAGTAAAATATGAGAAAACTCAGTGGAAACAGGCAGAACAGAAGGTACAGCAGTACAAACAGAATCAACATATTAACAAGAACATAAACAGCACCACTGTGGAGAAGCTCTAGCAAAATGAGCTGTGAAACCACAATGAGTGCATTTCATAGCAGGGCAATCAGACACCAAGTGAGAAATTACCACAAAAAAAGCAGGACTTAGGCTGCCTTGTATACCTCAAAATGCCTTGCTGGTCAGACAACTAACACACATCAGTCAAATGGGAAACACCAGAATCAAGGACATGCAATGCCAGGCCTCCCATGCCCCATCCCAAAGTCTACCAGCATCAGAATCAAAAGATGATTTAATAGAAAAAAACATCAGTAAACTGAGAAAGTAAACACTCCCTAACTTGTGCTTCTGTAGCATAAATAGAACAAAAATACAAAATAAGTTTATGCTTATAAGAAACATCTACTTCAGAAAACACATAATCAGACCAAAGCTGTTGCTGTTTATGTGCAGCAAAATGAGAAATAAAGGTACTAGCAGCCTCCTGCTCTTCAAAATAAACATCATCAAAAGCATGCCTACCCCAATGAATAACAGCACACAAAGACTGAACAGACACAGACAAAGGTTTCACATGAAAGAGGCTGACCTGAAGCAGACGTACGACAAAGCAAAGGCTTAGAAACAATCCTAGACTGCCTCAGAAAGCTAGGCTGACTCCCAAAAGCAGAAACTGCCATTTTCACTGCAGCAGCATAAGACTTGGCCTGAGAAACAACTACAAAAGGAACAGAAGATGCAGCAGTAGCAGAAGTAATCAGCAGAGCTGTAGGGGGAGCCAAAAGAGCAGAAAACAAAGAATCATCATGAAGCTCCATTTCATCACCCCAATAAAGCATAGACAAATTACTAGAGTCATGCAACATAGCAGAAGCATGTGAAGAAGTCTGAGACACAGACAAAGCTATTAAATGAAAAGAAGACTGTGAATCAGTAATAGAAGGCAAAGTAGAAGAAACAGAAACACTAGCTGCAGCACTCACAGCAGAAATGGCTACTATCTTGCTTCACCAGGAAATGAAAGCAAGGATTTCCTAGGGCTTGGAGCCATACTGGCCAGGAAAAGAATCGAAAGAAAATAAGCCAAAGACCTTGCAAAACTGACAATGAAAGAGACAACATCTATGTAGGACCAGAAAACCCTAACAAAAGTATGATCCGTAGGCCAAAAAGAAGGACTAAGGACACAAACCTTAACAACAAGCATAACAAGTCCTACAAGGCTGAGAATAAGAAAGAAAACAGCAAAGAAAGCTTGGCAAAAAGTTTGACAAACGGAAGAAAAAAAAAAAAGAAACAAGACACCAAATAGTATAACAGAACATCAAAACCTAATAAAGAGCAAAATTGTATAATATCCAAACAGACACCACAAAGAAACCAAACAGGTAAAAGTAGGAAAGGAACACTAAATCAAACAGAAATAGTCAAAAAAAGGAAAAGGCCGCAAGGAGGGTAAAACGCTGGGGAAGTCCACAACAAAAAAGTGTGCAGTAGCTGGTGGAATACACTCTATAAAGCAAAACAGGAGAGAGATACATCTAAAACAAAAAAGCACTGATAAAACACCAGTGCAACACACTCATCAAAAAAGGTAAATCTCCTGTTATGCAAAAAAGAAGAAACAAGCATCGGTAGGACAATTACTCAGCTTTCCCACCCTTTATGCCATAACCACATTCACAACTGTTGCAACAAATCAGGGACTGAATCAATCTTCCCATAAAGTACCCAAGTACAATGGGCAACCCAAAGAAGACATACAGCTGACACCAAAAAGAAATCTCACCTTGCAACAGCTGGCATCCAGGCACAACCATACTCCCCATATAAACATGTCTCAATAGTGAGACAAAACACATGTGGCACTCAACAATGAAACTGTACACACTCCCAAAAAACAGCCACCCTGGGACACTGAAGAAAAACATGCTCTGTTCTGTCTAAAACCTGACACCAATCATGTGGACACAATTGCAACCCCACAGTGTGAAAAACATAAGATCTAACAGGCAGCTTATCAAAACAGCAACAAAAAAAATCATGCCAATGAGGAAACAAAGCATAATTTTGCCTACACTGACTCAAACCTAACAATCTCTCAGGGGATTAATGTTGGTATCCATTAATGGTGCAGAAATGGACCAAAAGAGTAGAATAGCATTCTTTCACAGAGGAAGAGAGGGAGTCTAAGGACCCATGTATAAAAGTGTAAAAGACTGGACTTTCCACATCATGAAAGAAGGGACCCTCCATGCACGCTTCCCAGGCAAACAAGTCTGCCAAAACCAACCAGATAATGCTGGGAACAAGCAACCCAGAAAAAGAAAGACCTGCAGCCTATAAATGCTGCACTACAGGAAAAAGAAACAAAATGTACAAAAAAAGGACAGGATGCAGTATACCAACACCCCCCAGAAGCAGGAGTAGAATACAAAATACCCCTCCTAACAGGTGTATAGTAATATCCCCCCAAAACACAAAAGACCTCAGACAAAAGGTGGGTGGACCAGAAATGTTGAAATAAATAGACAGAAAAAACATACCCTGAAGTGCCCAAAAAGGCACAATTTAACAAATAAACCTTCCTGCTGCTTAAAGGACTAAGGCAATCATCTTGTGTGATGGCGCACATGGTTCTTATCTAAAAGAATGCCAGAAAGGCAATCACTGAAAAACTTTAACAAGAAGACTCAGAGACATATGAAGGAGTACTAAAAGGCCCAACAAAGATAGATATACCAATGGTAGCAAAAGAAACATCCCCAACACAGGGAACTGCACCAAAACCACAGGATTTGTCAAAATAAAGAGAAAGGCCCACTGATGAAAAAAAATACTGCAAAGAAAGAAAAAGAACAGGAGAAGACTCTGCAGCAATAATAACATCATATGTGCAAGACAGAAAATGAGACACCAAAACCCCTGAATATAAAAAAGGAGATAAGGAAAAGTCACCAAGAAAATCGTCACACAAACAGTATGTAGACAATAAGAGCCAGTGAGTCTTGAAATAATCCAATGTGTGCTTTAAATCAAGCCAACACGTCCAGTTCAGTACAATTCAGTATAAGGATGCTTTCTTTATTCAGACAAAAAACATGGTATAAGCACTTTCGTTCCAAAAATAAAAGCAGGAACTTCATCAGATACAAGGAAATTAATGAAGTAAACTGTTTTAAATAGGAAATCTTACATGCCATCACTTCCTGGATTAGTGAAAACCACTCCCAAGTTTGAACAGTCTTCTGGAACAGAAGTCTGAAACACTACACATAAATGTTTCAGCACAAAACAGTATAAATATCAAAATATATAAAAATACATACAAAAACTGATTGTGCAAATGTCAACACCCTAAACTATGTATTATAAACATAAGAATAAATATGTAAATATATGTATATATAAAAATGCTTTTAAGATGCTTTTGAAAAAAGATATGAATATGGTACAAAAATGTTTTTTTTTGTTTTTTTTTAAATGGCCTTCATATCTGTTATATGTATATGTACAAGAAATGTATTCATTTGTTCCTAATGGATTTTTAACTGTATGCATATTTTACTTATATGTTTTTATATACATGCATATTTTTTCAAAAACATCTTAAAAGCATTTTTATATATACACATATTTACATATTTATTCTTGTGTTTATAATACATAGTTTAGGGTGTTGACATTTGCACAATCAGTTTTTATATGTACTTTTATATATTTTTATATTTTGATATTTATACTGTTTTGTGCTGAAACATTTATGTGTAGTGTTTCAGACTTCTGTTCCAGAAGACTGTTCAAATTTGGGAGTGGTTTTCACTAATCCAGGAAGTGATGGCATGTAAGATTTCCTATTTAAAACAGTTTACTTCCTTAATTTCCTTGTATCTGATGAAGTTCCTGCTTTTATTTTTGGAACAAAAGCGCTTATACCATGTTGTTTGTCTGAATAAAGAAAGCATCCTTATACTGAATTGTACTGAACTGGACGTGTTGGCTTGATTTAAAGCACACATTGGATTATTTCAGGGCTCACTGGCTCTCATTGTCTGCATACTGCTTGTGCGACGATTTTCTTGGTGGTTTGTGCATTTTTTTCATCTTTTATTAGTATTTTGGATTGTCACAGCAGATGGAGTGGAGCAACAAAACCCTTGACTGGATTCCAATCATGAAAATGAATCTACGCAAATTCGAAGCAGTTTGGGTGAGCTTACTGTTTTCATCCAACAGCTCAATCAACGGATGGAACGCCTGGAGCAATTTTCACTTTCGCAGATGTCACTTCACCCTTTTCCAAGTACATCTACACAATGTACATCTACTGAGGGCATCGGAAACCTGAATATTAACAACAGCAGCATTTTGGCAGCACATCTGAGTTCCGGACCTTCATTAAACACCACAGGGGCCATTGTGAATGCAAATGGAACTGCAACAAGCACTATCTCTAATAATGTAAGTTTTAACAGCAAACATAATCTGTCTGAATGGCTTAAAAGTAATTCATGTTTTAATCAGAACCGGGGTACAGTGACTGAGTCTCTTAATGACCGGCTTTCTGATTTAGATTGTATTTTACTGAAAATTAAAAAATTACAGATGGACAATGCATACATTGGTGAGTACATTAAGTTAAAAATAGTTCCCAAAGGCCTGTATGTCTGGTATTTCCCGACTGGACTAGTTGCTAATTCTGGTTTCCGCAGTGAACTTTTGGCCTTTTTTGTTAAATGGGGTCTAGAATACATGGAAATAGTGGTAAAACTTAATGAAATGAGTATTGTTGAACTGATTCAGGAAGTAAAGACTTTGGATGAATGTATTACTATTGACCCTGGGTTCAACACTAACAGGTTTGACTACAACAGGATTTTCAGTTCTATTGATGAACAAATGACTGTTATCAAAAACAGAAAAATTAAAAAGCTCATCAGGGATGAGAAGGACTATGCCAGCCATGTGGCTTACCCACCCCCACCCCCTCACAAGAATGGCATCTAAAGAAAGCCCCACATCAAACCAATGAAGTTGCAACTAACATGGACATTGAAACTGATTCAATGGATGAACATTTTTTATGGGAAGAAAACTTTCCCCAATTAAGATGGTCAGAATGCCTCATGAATCAGCGGGGGGTACGAACTTTCAGAACAATCATTTTCAAGCCCCTGCACACAGAGGCAATGGCCGAGTGAACAGGGGAAACAACTATCGCCCATGGAGGGGGAGGAGACAATAGGGACTGATATTTCATCATAGTCTATACCTGACATTGTCCGAGGGGAAAGTTCCCCAACTTTACATATTGACCTCAACAGTACTGGAGACTTCAAAGTTTACAATTATACTGACATTTCCTTGAATGTAACTACTTGTGACCTCTTGGCAAAAGGTTTTATATTTGTTCCTAGTCAATACTTAAACACTGTGAATACACTAGTTGATTTAAAACTTTATATGAGGAAATTGAATTTACAGGTTTTGTTTCAAGGGGTAGAACAGGTACGTCAACCACTCAAGGTATCCTTTTCTTACCATCCCCCCACCCATCCTATTTTAGCATCCTTTGAGAGAGTTTGTGAACTCGATGTTAGAAATCTGGGTAACAGGTTTAGAAACAATAGGTACAGTAGTAATTTAACTAAAGAAGAGCAAGATGAGCTTAATTGTTTAAAACAGCTATATGGCATCAGAATAATGAAACCAGATAAAGGAGGTGGGGCTGTCATTATGAGAACTGATGACTATATCAACAAAATGAAATGTATCTTGGAGACAAATATGTAGATTCCTTAAATGAATTAAATGGCACATTCAATAGAATAAGGGGGTACATCCAGGACTTATTTATTGATGGTCTCATTTCAGTCCAATAACTACACTATCTGACAATGGAATTTCCAATTACACCCACAATTTTTGGTTTGCCGAAACTCCATAAAAACATTCAACAACAACCCATGCATCCCATTGTTGATGCCCGGGGATCAATCATGCATCCCTTAGCCAAATTTCTGGATACTGAACTGAATAAGTTACTTTTGGATGAACCCCACTTATGTATTGATTCCTGGGACTTCTTAAGGAAAATCAATAACACTTGTTTTAGGTCCGACTTTTTATTTATTACAATTGATATAGTAGATTTATATTCTGTCATCCCACATTCCATTGGGGAGGAATGGTTTTGTGATTATTTGTTTTCTAAGGAATACCCCAGGACAAAATCAATATGTACGAACAGATTTTGGATATGATGCTGAGAAGCAACTTTATCTTGTTCTACAATCAGTATTATTTACAAACAAAACGGGTTGCTATGGGTTCAGCATGTGGGGGGCTATACGCCAATATCATCATGTTGGAATGCGAAAAACGTACTTTGAAACAATCAACATATTTCCGATTCTGTCATACTTACATGAGGTTTGGATGACATGTTTATTTTATGGGAAGGCCCTAGAGACCAAATTGTTGAATTCATTAACTATATTAACAACTCAACCTCCTTTTTGAGGTTCACATATGGTGTTAATGCATGTGAAATTTCCTATCTTGATGTTCTGTTAAAGAAAGATCAGGAACAACAGAGATTCGTGGCTGAAATTTTCAGAAAAGAAACCTATTCCAATAGTTTTCTGCATTTCAACAGCAGCCACCCATTCACTCAGAAATGTGCAGTTATTAAGGGGAAATTTGTGCGTGCAGCACGAATGGTGACAACTTGGATAGGTTTCACCAGAGAATGCCTTAACTTGAAGGACATGTTCTTGAGAAGAGGTTATCCCCCCAATTTAATTGACAACATCATGAAGGAGGTTAGTGAGAAAAGACAATGTGGGTATTTTGCACCAGTTTTGGGCACCCCTAATACATACCATCCCGATATGACTGGGTTGGACAGAACTGAAACAGTCACGGACACTGTTGTGAATGATCAAACAATTGTCCATAACCATGAAATATATAGGGGGCACCATTCCTCTGGGTCTGAAGTAACTAATTACCACACAAGTTTTTCAACTGTCTTCTCAAATGATGCATACACTATTAAAGGTATTCTGTGTAAGAATTGGAATTTGTTGAGTAGTGACAGAGAATTTTTTTTAAGTCTTAGGAGAAAAACCTGTGTGTGTTTTCAAGAAGGGCCCTAACTTGAAGAACATTTTCGAACGTAATAATGATGGAATCTATAGGAAGGGTCAGATAATTAAGTGGGGGGCATGTCAATTTTGCCCTTTCATTTTGGAAGTCTGCAAATGTGAAATTAATAGAACGAAAATAAAAATACCTGAGAGGTGTAGTTTAACTGAAAGAGTGGTCTATTGTGCTTTTTGTTCCTTTTGCCCATCTTTTATGTGGGGAAGATGGAATGTAAGCTTAAAAATAGGATCAGCGAGCACCTTAGGAATATAAGGGATGCTAGTGAAGTGAATGCACTTGCTAGACACATTAGTGAGTACAACAATCACCAGTTCAAATTTGTAGTACTTGAAGTCCAAAAAAGACATAATAGGGGGGCAGCCTGGCCATATTTACTCGAAAAAGCCGAGTTGCTATGGCAGTTACGACTTGATGCCACTCATTGGCCAGGCTTAAATGACAGTCTTTCCATAAGCAGTCTTCTTAAATTGAGGGCTCTAGAGAGGTGAAACATTCCCGTTAGATATGAATATGGTACAAAAATGTTTTTTTTTTGTTTTTTTAAATGGCCTTCATACCTGTTATATGTATATCTACATGAAATTTATTCATTTGTTCCTAATGGATTTTTAACTATATGCATATTTTACTTATATGTTTTTATATGCATACATATTTTTTCAAAAGCATCTTAAAAGCATTTTTATATAATACACATATTTACATCTTTATTCTTATGTTTATAATACATAGTTTAGGGTGTTGACATTTGCACAATCAGTTTTTATAAGTACTTTTATATATTTTTATATTTTGATATTTATAATGTTTTGTGCTGAAACTGTTTCAGACTTGGGAGTGGTTTTCACTAATCCAGGAAGTGATGGCATGTAAGATTTCCTATTTAAAACAGTTTACTTCCTTAATTTCCTTGTATCTGATGAAGTTCCTGCTTTCATTTTTGGTACAAAAGCGCTTATACCTTCTTGTTTGTCTGAATAAAGAAAGCATTCTTATACTGAATTGTACTGAACTGGACATGTTGGCTTGATTTAAAGCACACATTGGATTATTTCAGGGCTCACTGGCCCTCATTGTCTGCATACTGCTTGTGTGATGATTTTCTTGATGGTCTGTGCATTTTTTCATCTTAGACAAGGAAAAGTGTACCCTCAACTTAAAAAGCACAGCACCCACCACCAGAGTAAAAAGATAACTGCTCAAGGGACAACCTTGATACAGATCATTCTTCATGGCAACTTCAGCTCCCATCCAGCCATTAACCACAGGAGCAATAACATGAGCTGAATAAATGAAAGCAATACATTGAAGAAAAAGAGGACGAGATCCATAAGCCTTTAAGATGACCAACAAGGCTGAATGAATAACATTGCCAAATTCTTTACTCAGGTCACAAGAGAGCAGCAGATCAGAATCAGAAGCATGAACAAAGGAGGAAAGACACTTAACAAAAGCAACAAATCTTCCAAAGGTATACCAGAAATACCATAGACTCCAGGGTCCAACAAATACTCCATCTTTGAAGCAGACATAATTGCAAGATCTCACAAAACAACATAATCTGTATTGCAAAATTGCAAATTCTCACAAAATAACTTATAATCTGTATTGCAAAGAGAAATCAGATGCCAGTTAGACAAGACCTTGCAGTCACCCTTTTTCCAAAGGAACGTAAGGGCTATTCGTAACAAACCAGGATGGGAAAAAACATGAGAAAACCACTCATTTAACAATTGCATCAGTACAGACAACTGAGCATGAGACAGAGTGGTAAAAATTGTAAGAAAGACAATCCAACCCTGGAGCAGTATCAGCCTTGAAAGAAGCAATAGCCCTTTGAACTTCAAACAAAGTAAGAGGGGCATCAAGAGCCACCCCAAAAACAGCAGGCATTACAGGTATAGGCCAAGATTCCACAGAAAGAGGTTTACCACCATTCAAAGTGGACAAATAAGCACAAACGTCTTGCAGAAACCCTGAAGAGGACAACAAACTGTCAGTAAAGGTGTCCTTCATAAGATTACTTTTACCAACATAAGGAAGAATCTCCTCACCTCTCCATTTTAAAGAATGGGCTAAGCTCCAAAGAACCACTCTCACCTAAGCAAGGTTATGCAAATGCAACCCACAGAGGTGCTGAAGAGCACTGGAAGACACATGATGCACAGCAGACTGGAAAGCTGCACAAAGGGAGTGGGAAGAACCCTTAAGAACCCTTAAAAGGGGAATAATAAGAGTGGGCAAACTAAGAATAATGGGAAACATACTTATCTTTAAAGGCTAACCATCAAGAAGAAAGAGAAGAATAAAAAAGCAACAGAGTAGAATGATCATGCCATAACCCAGTAATAACTTCTTGACAGGCAGAAGTAAAAGCCCAAGAAGCAGAAAAATGAGAGACTTCTACCCTTACTCAATGCAGAAAAAACTCCAAAGGAAAAGGACAAAGCACGATGATCAGTAAAAGGCACAAAAGACATGGAAGAAGAAACCACTCCAAAATAGGAAAACAAAAACAGTAATCAATTTGGGTGTGAGCAGCCCCAAGAAAGTAAGTAAAAGAAGGAGGACTACATGCTGGAGTCCTGTCTGACCATAGAACACTCTGGTAATGCACCACAGTTAAAGTCACGAAAAAAAAAAAATAGGACAGTCATTTAAAAAATAAGGTAGGAAAAATTGAAATAATCCAACTTGGATCCTGGGAACTACCACCCCATCAGTCTGACAAGCCTGCTCTGCAAGGCCATGGAACGTATTATCATGGAACTTATAAACAAAGACATTGCAACCTTCAAACTCTGGACCCCACCCAGTTTAGAAGTACAGGCCAACACTAAAGGACTCTGGCTAACAAAGTTTGCAGATGACTGCAAACTGGGAGCCTTTATTGAATCGCCAAATGATGTGGATACTCTACAAAAGAGCCTTACAGAAACAGATGCTTGGTGCCAGAGCCATGAGCTCAAGCTCGTTGCCAAGAAATGTATAGTTAAAAACCATGTACCCATGAATTACCACATAAGTGGCAGTACACTAAGCAATGAAAGTGTGATAAGAGACTTAGGGACACAGGTGGACAGTGGTCTCACCTTCGATAACCACATCACCACAACAGTAAAGAAATCCTTCTATGTGGGACACCTCATCACTAAGGGCTTTTCATCCAGAAAAAGGAGGTCATTGTCCCACTGTACTCATCCCTCATTAGACCCATTATAGAATACAATGCCCCATTTGATATGTACCTCTCATGACATCTGCAACAACTGGAAAGGCCACAGAAATACCTCACTAAAAGAATCACAGGCCTAAAGCAGATGTCCTATGCTGACCGCCTTAAAAAACTCCAGCTATACTCTATCGCATATCATCTACTCAGAGGCGATCTCTGCTTAACATACAAGGCCATGTTGAACCCAGAGCTGTTGGACATGCTACACTTAAAGAAATCCCAATCCCTCAGAGCCACACACTCCAGGGATCTAAATCTTGTCATTACAACAAACAAAACATGCTGGAGGGATAGGTTCCTGACCCAGAGACTCTGGAATAGACTGCACATACATGTCAAGCAGAGAGCCTCTTTGGCCCTCTTCAAAAAGAACCTTGACGATTGGATGGGAGAAAGGAAATTCACCCCAGGGATCACATCAGTCGCCCTGCTAGACAGGGGTCCAGGGAAGTGAATAGTGTGGGAAGAAATAGCCAGGGAATTGTTATGCCTAGGCTTGTATAGGCCCTATGGCCAATAGCCTAGTACCAAACTATGAATCTATAAGCAAAGCTCAGATACTGGAACAAAAGCATAAACAAATCACTAAACATACAAAAGAATGCCTACACAACAAACCTTTACCAGGCAAAGCATGAATAACATCATTAACAACCACAACAGATATATGATACAGTAACCCAATATCAAAGCTACAATCTATCCATAAAGACCAAACCATCCCACCCCTCACAAAGTTTCCCATTAGGAACAATGAACAGAGGAAAGCCTACCCACATCCAACAAATAAACAATATCAGAGTGTAAGGCAAAAACCCAGGAAAATACAGTGAAATGCTGGGGCAATAACCCCATACCATTAATATTACAAAAAGTCAAAGACAAGTTAGCCATCAGTACCAGGGTGAGAAACTCCTTCAGAACCCCTCCTATGATGCTTGTTTCTAAGACGTCTGTGCCTAGTAAGCTGAGGTCCACTGTTGAGAATCATCTATATCAGTACACAAATCAGATTCACAACTAACAGTATCCTTAGAAGCAATACCATCACCAGCAGAAGTATCAAACATACCAAGTAATTTCCTATTAGACTCTAACATATCAGTACCAGTAGGTACAACAAAAACAACAGGAGAAAGAGGCACAGTAGAGTGAGAACAAGAAACAACAGAAATAGCACAAGGAGGACTAGAAGGTAAAGAAGGCAGAACAACCCCCTCCAGAGAGGAAACAGAAGGAAGAATAGAGAGAGAAGAAGGGAGACAAGGGACAGAGACAACAGCCTGCACTGGGGGAAGACACCACAGTAGCAGCATCAGAAACAGAAACATCAGAAAATAAAGTCTGAGAAGACTCAGTAGAAGCAGGTAACATAAAAGGTACAGCAGGACAAACAGAATCAACATTAAAACAAAAAACAGCACCACTGTGGACAAGCTCTAGGAAAATGAGCTGTGAAACCACAATGAATTCATTTACTAGGACAATCAGACACCAAGTGAGAAACATCACCACAAAAAGCAGGACTTCGGCTATCCTGCATACCTCAAAGTGCTTTTCAGACCAGACAACGAACACACACACCAGGCAAATGGGAAACACCAGAATCAAGGACCTGCAAAGCCATCCAGGCCTCCCACTCCACCAGCATCAGAATCAAAAGATTTCTTAATACAAAAAACAAAAGCACACCGAGAAAGTAAATACTCCCTAACTTGTGCTTCTGTAACATACACAGAACAAAAATACAAAATAAGGTTACGCTTACAAGAAACATCTACTTCAGAAAGCACAAAGTCAAACCAAGGCTGCTGATGTTTATGTGCAGCAAAACAAAAAACAAAAGTAGAAGCCGCCTCCTGCTCTTCAAAATAAACATCAGCAAAAGCATCCCTCCTCCAGTGAATAACATCACACAACGACTGAACAGACACAGGCAAAGGTTTCAATAAAGAAAGCCAAATAAACTTACATGAAAGAGGCTGACCTGAAACAGCCTTAAGATGAATCAAAGGCTTGGAAACAATCCTAGACTGCCTCATATAGCTAAGTTGACTCCCAAAAGCAGAAACTATCATTTTTGCTGGAACAGCATAAGACTTGGCCTGAGAAACAACTGCACAAGCAACAGAAGATAAAGCACTAGCAGAAATAACCAGCAGAGCTGTAGGTGAAGCCAAAAGAGCAGAAACAGAAAAGTACAGTTGTGTAAAATCTTACCGTAATAGTAAATATCCTTGCTTTCACTGTTACAGTATTCCTTACTAATGGGATTCCCTGCTGTGAAGCCCTCCACCCAGCCAGTTTACAAAAGTCTACCATTGCTTTAAGGTACGCTGAATGTCACGTGCACTCCTTGCATAAGGTAGGACCTAAAGGTGACGTTCAGGCATACCATCCTCAGAACAGATTGTCCCAGAAGGAACAGCGGTCTCAGGAAAATCAAGGAGAATCTGCACAGCCAAGAAGGGATAAAAGACCAGGGGGATGGAGGGAGAGAGTGAATATTGCAGTGGTGAAGGTAAGGACATCTACCATTATGGTAAGATTTTGCACAACTGTACTATGTCCTTACATTTACTGCTGCAGTATTCCTTACGAATAGGAGAGTGCAAAAGCTCAAGAAGAAACCTGAGAGGAGGAAGCAGCAGAGCCCTCCAAGAAGCCATGAAGAATGGCAGCAGCAAAACCAGCTCTAGCCCTGGAGATACCATCCAACTGGTAATGTTTGGTAAAGGTATGCACAGTAGTCCAGATAGCAGCTTCAAGAATAGAATTGGCATATGAGCCTTTGACAAAAACACCAGAAGAAGCCACAGTTCTAGTGGAATGAGCCTTTATAGAAGAAGGAAGGCTTTTGCCATGAAAAGTGTAATAAAAGGAAATAGCCTTTGAAATTCAAGTGGAAATAGTTTGCTTGGAAGCAGCCAAACCTAAAGACCTAGGATGAAAGGAAACAAATAACTGTTCAGACTTTCTGACAGCTTTAGATTTATCCAAATAAAATCTGAGCTGTCTATGCACATCTAAGGTATACAGCACCCTCTCACTGTCATATTGGAGAGAGGGAAAAAGTAGGCAAATTAATAGACTGATTAAGTGACATCTCATTAACCACCTTGGGCATGAAAGAAGGATTAGTACACAAGGACACCCTGTCCTCATGAACTATCAAAAAAGGTGGACATGTCATAAGGGCTTGCAACTCAGACACTCATCTGGCAGAAGTAAGAACTAACAAAAGAACTGTCTTCCAAGAACAATGTTGCAAGGAAGCTGAAACAACAGGCTTAAAAGGAAACAGAGTCAATTTTTCCAGAACTAAATTAAGATCCCAGGGAGGAGGAACAGGCTTCCTGGGAGGTCTAATATTAAGGACATCTTTAAGAAATTGCTTAGCCTCAAATCTAGAAGCTAGCGAGGGAATTAAAGGCAGACAAGCAGAAAGAGATGATGTGGGCCTTAATTAAAGAATAGGCCAAACCAGCATTGAGCAACTCACACAAATAAGAAAGAACCAAAGGAACATCCACAGAAAGTGGGTCCAAGATCATGAGAAAGACACCAAATAGAAAACCTCTTCCATTTAGATAAGTAGGATTTCCTAGTAGTAGTTTTCCTGGCCTCCTGCAGGACCTGCAGCACATCCTGAGAAAAAAGATGTCTATGATGAATCAAAATTCTATCGCCCACAGTGTCAGTTGAAGTGTGGACAGGTGGGGATAGATGAGAGACCCCTCATCTTGTGTGAGGAGATCCACCCTGTGAGGTAACTTGTTATGATTACCCCTGGCTAGATGCAGAAGTAGAGGGAACCAGTGCTGTCGTGGCCAAAAGGGAGTCACCAACAAGATTTTGGGAGCATCCTGTTGAATTTTGAACAGGACTCTCGGAATGAGAGGAAGAGGAGGGAATGCATAAAGAAACATCCCATTCCAAGAAAATGAGAGGGCATCCAACTTCCATACCAGAGGACCCAGGACTCTGGCACAAAACAGAGGAAGTTATCTGTTCAGAGGGGAGACAAAGAGATCTACTTGAGGAGTACCCCACTGGTGAACAATGTCCATTAACACATCCCTGTGAAGCATCCATTCAAGGGATTGAGTGAAGGACCTGCTCAGATTGTTTGCCACAATGTTCCGATCAAAAGGAATGTAAACTGCCTGAAGAGTCGCAAAATTTTGGACAGCCAGATCCCATACCAGAAGTGACAGCCAGCAACGATGGTAGGATTTTGTACCTCCTGTTTGTTGATATACCACATGACTATGGTATTGTCCATGAATACCTTGAGAGGCCCTGCAGAGAAGAGAGGATGAAAAGCCTGAAGAGCCAGCATAAGAGCCCTCATCTCTCTGATGTTGATGTGCTCCTTCTGCTGACAAGGCGACCACACTCCCTGAACCCTCAGGGAGCCAAATATTGCTCCATATCCCACATTTGAAGAATCTGTGAACCGATCCTGAGAGGGAAGTGGAGGCTGAAAAGGGATCCCTGGATTCAAAGACAACTGCTGAATCTACCACAGAAGTTAATCCTTGAGACACGGGAGAAGAAGAACAGGAAAGTCTAAAGGATGCAAATGCTGAAGCCTCACTGACTTCAGAAACCACTGGAACCTCCTCATGTGAAGTTTGGCCAGAAAAAGCATCAGAATGGTGGAAGCCATGAAACCCAGAGCTGTCAGAAACTCCCTTGCTGAAATGGAGGTCAGGGGAAGAAGAGTTTGAAAGAAAGAAATGAGAGCTAATGCCTTTGGAGGAGGCAGGGATGCCAGCATTGGCACCATTTGAAACCTGCAACCCAGAAAGACATGATCCTGAGAAGGAGTCAGGGAAGACTTGTTGAAGTTTATTGTGAATCCCAGGCTCTGAAGAAGAGAAATAGTAAAATGAAGATTTTCCAAAAAACCTCTGGAGAAGACGCTTGAATCAGCAGGTCATCCAAATAAGGAAAGATTAGGATCCCTTGAAGCCTGCAAAAGGCAATCACATGAGTGAGGCATTTGGTGAAAACCCTTGGGGCAGTAGAAAGGCCAAAGGGCAAAGCACATTACTGAAAATGCCAGAAAGCAATAGAGAAACACAAAAATCTCCTGAAAAGAGGGTGGATCGGAATATGGAGATAAGCATCCTTGAGGTTCAGAGACACCAGAAAGGCCTGAGAGATAAAGAAAGGAAAAAGGGACTGAAGGGACAACATCTAAAAGGAAGGCACCTTCATAATGTTGTTTAGATGGGAGATATCTAGAATAGGTCTCCAAGTACCTTCTTTTCTGGGCACTAGAAACATTCTTGAATAAAACGTTTTCCCCCTTTGGGACGCAGACACTTCTTGAATAGTACCCTGAGACAAAAGGTCCCAAAGAACATCTGGGAAAAATGAATCTGAGGAATGCCCATAAAAGGAGGGCAGGAAATCCAGACCATGAAGTACCCATGATGAATGACTGACAAAACCCAAGAATCCTGGGTGATCCGGAGCCAAACAGGAAGAGAAAGAGAAAGGTAAAGAGAAAGTGAAATGTGACTGGGAATGGGTGGATAGTCAGACAGTGCCTGGTTTGTCAGGAAAGGAAGGCTTAAGAATCCCTGTAGTTTGAGTAGCCTTATAGCAGGAGGAGTCCGTTTACTACCCTTTTTACCTTTAGAAGGAGGGTGAGACTGCCTACAAACAAAGGTTGGCTTAGAAGGGTAGTTACACTGAAATTTAGGCACAGGAGAAACAAAGACGTGCTTAAGCTTCTGTAAAGCCTTCCCCTTGTCCTGAAGAGACTTAAATAAACCAGCAGCCACTTCACCAAACAAAATAGGATTATCCAGAGGAGCATCCAGCAAATTAGCCTTAATATCATCAGCAAAGGTTGAAGCCAAAGCCATGAATATCTCCTCAGAGCCAAACCAGAAGCAGCAGCCCTTGAAGAGGCATCTGCAGCATCATAACTACACTTGATAGAATGACGAACTACCTGAGAGGACGTCCCAAGCAAGTAAAGAGCAGAAGATTTACCCTCAGAGTCTGGAAGATCATAAATAACCTGAGAAGCCTGAGAAAGAAGAGCCAAGACATACCTAGAGATATGGGTCTGATAATTAATAGCCCTAAAAGCTAGGGTAAATAAAGTATAAACTTTCTTACCCAGCCTATCCATGGTCCTACTGTCCTTGTCAGAAGACAGTAACTTGGACAACGGAAGCAATTGAGATGGCTTATCAGAGGCTACAGACACCACAGAGGGGTCAGCAGGACATTTAAACAAAAAGAAACAATCCTCAGGCACCTTATAAAACCTATCAGACTTCCTGGGAGCAGGCACAGAGAATTTGGTGCTTTAACGGCAGTGGAAAAACCATCCAATAAAGCAGGCAAGACAGGAGGTATGGTCGCAGGTTTTGGAGGTTCCCTCTGCAGTAACTCATAGTACCTCTTATGGATATCTGAAACCTGGGCACAATCCCACTTAAAAAAAGTCCATCATCCTAGAGATTGTGTCCCCAAAGGAAATTTCTTCAGAAGGATTATCTAGATAATGAGAATCCTCCTCCTCAGACCTGTAGTCTAAAGGAGAAGGAATCCGTGCAGAATAAGCAAGGGAGTCATCATCAGAATCCACCTCAGAAAAATGCAATACTCTGATCCTTTTAGGGGAAGAGGCAGACCAAGGAGGAGCAGGAACTAAAACCCCTTGAGGAGGCTGCAGCGACAGTAAAGCATTAAATAACCCCTGAGTAAAGGCCTGACACTCACTTTGTGGATCCCTAGGAGCAGAAGAAACATGGTTAGTTTTCTGTTTCAGTCATCCTGGAAACCTGAGAAGGCTCAGACTCAGGACGGCATTCCACAACTGCAGTAGGAACCTCTTCACTAAAAGAGAAACTGCTGTCACCCCACTAGACCCCTCAGAACAGTCAACCATGGTTCCATCTGAACGCCCAAAACAGATGTTTGCAAAGCCTCATTGAATGTGCTGCCTGCCAGATCCAAACTGTCCTCCAACCCAGATGTGGTAGAAGAATCTGACAAAACAACTGGGTGAGCCTCTGGATGCATAATAACCTCATGAGAAGCTTGTGGCAGAAGCTGGACAGTGGAAGATTCTGGTCTTACCTTATGCAGCGGATTGAAGCAAGAAAAGCAGAAACCGGAACAACACACCAGACCTGGTCCCAATACAACACAAAGCTGGTAAAAGTCTTAAAGTGAATAGCAGAAGGAATCTGCAAGCCAGCTGTAAACGATGTAGACACTCAAACCATATAGGAAAAGGAGTTCCAGCTCAGGAATACAAAGTCCTTCCTTAAAATAAGCGATAGTAGACCCGATAATTCCACCACAAAAGCTTTAATGAACAGATACAAACACCAAGCGCTTTCGCCTGGACACTTCCAGGCTTTTTCAAGGTTAAAAAACTGTAATGGCCACTCAGTATTTATACATTTGTTAATCGGCCAATTAAACTGTTAAGTTGTCAATTAAAAAGGAACAATCACCTCTTAAAGTGCAATAGTGTTAAATTACTGTTAGCATTTTACTTCATTTGGGCAAAATGTGCTGGCAGTGTTACAAATATAAAGATATAAAGTATATAAAAATATAAAGTCTCAGTCACATCAAGTTGCACACATAGAATCATAGTTAATCTCTCCTAATTTCATTGTAATTCAACTAATATATTAAATGTTCCTGAATAAGTAAATTTATATAAATTTATGTGATATCTGAATATCCAACTATTAAAAACACATCAGTTAAAAAATATTAAAATGATAATAACAAAAATAATAAAAATAATAATTATCTAAACATTCTGCACAAAGTTTTTTACTGTAAATTTTATATGTTGAATTAAAAAGAACAAAAAAAGCAGAAAAATAATGAATATAATAGTTTGTAATAATTAATAATACAATGATTGTTTCCTCCAAATCTAGTTTGTGCAAATGTATAAAAAGAATTTGTGTTAAACAAATAAATAAAAAATTGTGTATTTTATTTAAAAAACGGATGTAATTGTACTCACATTATCCTAGAAATTTATACATGTACATTTCACTTAGAAAGTTAACAAGTGAATTTATAGTTTATTTCTTCTCATTTTCAATATGCTGTTTATACTAATGGTCTCATTCATACCTGGCTTCCTTGAAGCATCTAATTTAATTTGCCAGGTTAACTCTCTGGTTTCTAAATAAGTTTCCCAGTCACCTCCCCTGGGGTCACTGGTGACTTGTTCTAGGACAAAGAATTTTAAGCTCATATTGTTGCAAATGAGAGAATGTTTGAAGAAAGCATTTGTATTCTTCCTTTTTTCAATTTCATATATGTGCTCGTATATTCGTTTTCTAAGTGATCTAATGGTTTTTCCAACATAAAAACCATGACAAAATGTACATGTACCTAAATAAACTATACCCATTGTATTACAATTATGATGCCCCAGTGCTCTTAAAGTACAATTCCTAGCCGGGATGAAAATTTTTTCAGCATTTAATAAGTACTTGCATTGTCTGCAAGCACCACATTTAAAGGTCCCTTTCTTCCTATAGGGGGTCATAGTACTAAGAATATTCTTAGTACTAGAATGTTGCTCGAGCATTCCTTTTAAGTTAATGTCACGTTTTCTAATGAAGGTTAATGTACTGGGTATATAATCTTTGATGTCTTCTTGTATTGTGAGCGTAGACCAGAAAGCCTGTAAAGTCTTTTCAATAAATGTTGCATCTTGAGTGTAAGTGTAACTAAAACTTTTATGTATGTCATACTTAGCTATACTGTTGTTGTTAAAGGACAACGGACCTTTACTGAGCAAAGGTGGAAACTTGGAATCTCTTTTTTCTATTATCTCTTCTCTAATGATATTGATTAAATGAATAGGGTAACCCCTTTCTGTGAACATAGTAGTTAAAGTAGCCGCCTCCTTCAAAAAGGCTTCCATGGTGCTACAAATTCTCGATGCACGAATCAACTGGCTCCTTATAATTCCCTTTTTAGTATAAGTGGGATGAGAACTCTCGAAGTGTAAAAATGTGATGGAATATAAGGGTTTCCTATAGACAGTGGACTCAAAGTGTTCTCCTTTACTGTCCTTTGTAAGCAAGATGTCTAAATAATGAAGTGAATCTGTGCTAAGTTCGTATGTGAATGAAAGAAAATCAGTTGTAGTATTGATGTGTTCAAAGAACTCCAGGAAATGTTCTTCAGGTCCCTCCCACAGTAAACAAATGTCGTCAAGGTATCGCTTGTAAAAGAGAATATGATGTTTCCATTTAGAAGAATGGATATAAGTTACCTCCCATTTGTGTAAGACAATATTAGCATAGGATGAGGCACAAGGGGAGCCCATGGCTACCCCCCTTTTTTGCCTGAAATATTCTCCATTATAGAATATGTAATTGTTGTTAAGAATAATTTCCATAAATTCTGTCAGTAAATTAATCTGGTTGTAACTTAGACCACTTAAATTTGTTAAGATTTCAGAAAACCAATCTAGTCCTACGTCATGAGGTATGCTTGGAAAAAGTTCTATTACGTCTATGGTAATCATCAAGACGTCCTTGTTACAAATATTAGGTGGGATGCTGGCCAGAAATTCCCAAGAGTCCCTACACACATAAGGGAGCTTAGAAATTAATGACTTAACTTTATGTTCAACAAATTTACCTAAGGGTTCAGTGATGCTATTGGCTCCTGCCACAATTGGCCTAAATTTCAATGGAACAATTCCTTTATGGACCTTAGGTATCCCAAATAATATCGGAGTTTTAGGGTGTGGGACATTCAAGTAATTAAACAGTTCTTCATTAAGCACCCCCTGGAGTAAATGGTCTTTCAAAATATATTTAATGTTGGCTTGAGCGACATTAAGTTCGTTAATAGAAGCCTGTTCATAAGTATTGAAGTCCTGCAAAATATCATGCATAGCCATGTCGTAGTCCAAAATAGTCATAAGGACCATCCCACCCCCTTTGTCCGGTTTCATGACCCTGATTTTTTGTTGTTTTAACAGATTCATAACTTCTATTAAGTTTGTATTGAAGTTAACAGTTTAATTGGCCGATTAACAAATGTATAAATACTGAGTGGCCATTACAGTTTTTTAACCTTGAAAAAGCCTGGAAGTGTCCAGGCGAAAGCGCTTGGTGTTTGTATCTGTTCATTAAAGCTTTTGTGGTGGAATTATCGGGTCTACTATCGCTTATTTTAAGGAAGGACTTTGTATTCCTGAGCTGGAACTCCTTTTCCTATATGGTTTGAGTGTCTACATCGTTTACAGCTGGCTTGCAGATTCCTTCTGCTATTCACTTTAAGACTTTTACCAGCTTTGTGTTGTATTGGGACCAGGTCTGGTGTGTTGTTCCGGTTTCTGCTTGTCTTACCTTATGCACCTTCTTCTTCCCAGATGGCTGACCCTCAGGGCAGGAAGTTTCATCCATAGTACCCACAGCAAGAAGTTTAAGTTGCTGGTTCTCAAAGTACAAGGAAAGGGAAGAAAGCCTACTATGAAGAGTTTTGGGGACATGAGCAGCACCAAGGCAAAAAAGACACTTATCGTGGTGGTCTTTATGGGGAATCATTCTCCCACACTGGCATTTACCCTTCCTGGATGACATTACCCCAAACAGCACTAAACAAACAGAAAAAGTTACCAAAAAACCCAACTGGGTACTTATCTGCAACTGTAAGGACTCCAGCAAACAGGAGAAAGCACAGAAAAGCCAATAAATAGAAAAATGCAACAGACCAGTGGTTAAAATAGCATTTGGACTGGTGGCAAAGAAGTTCTGAGGATGGTATGCCTGAACATCACCTTTATGCCCTGCCTTATGCAAGGAGTGCACAGGTGACATTGTGTACCTTAAAACAACAGTAGACATTTGTAAGCAGGTGGACAGAGGGCTTAATGTCAGGGAATCCCATTAGTAAGGAATACTGCACTGGTGAATGTAAGGACATCAACAGAAGCCAAATAACCATCCTGAAGCTCAATTTCATCACCTTAATCAAGCACAGACAAATTACCAGGGACATGCAACACAGTTGAAGCCTGTGACGAAGTCTGAGACACAGATGAAGCTATTAAATGAAAAGAAGACTGTGAATCATTAATAGAAGGCAATGAAGAAGAAACAACAGGAGACACAGAAACACTAGCTGCAGCACTTACAGCAGAAATGTCTGCCATTTTGCTTTACCTGGAAATGAAAACAAGGATGTCCTAGGGCATGGAGTAAGCACTGTCAATTCTACTTCTGAGTTTTTTAAAAGTTTTTTTTTTTTACTTTTTAGCTATTTAAGCCCTGAATTTGAGCAGGTTTCTGGTTGTATGAACTGAGTTGAATTAAGGTGGGCTACCAGCCACAACTCTGAGCTGAGATACCAGACAACTAGAGGATTCTGAGCTTTCCAAAAAACATAAGTTGCCTGTTTTTTATTTATTTATTTTTTTGCCTGATTATACTCTTTACTGCACTTTTTATTGCATTCTGCTTATCTAATACTGCATTTTAATACTGTAAACTGAACTGCACTGTTTGTACTGTATTTGTCTGCCTTACTGTGCCTGTTACATCATTGCTGTTTTCACTTTTGCAAAGCTTTTTTTACAATATTCAGTGTGTGCAAATTAATTGCTGCTACTTTCCACTGTTTGCAAAGCATCTGTTCTGTTTGTTCTGTTTTCCTGCCAAGCAGTGTTTTAAATAACTGATTTGTTTGCTGTTTAAAACATTCTTTAGTGTCTCCTTGCTGTATTTATTCTGTTTAAAACATCTTAGTGACTCGCTTCTGTTTTTCTGTCATTTAAAACATGTTTTATGTGTTTTCCACCTAAAATAGCGTAGCTAGTAGCAGTAGCATAGTCCAGATACAGGTTTGCTGCATCTTGGTCTGTTTGTAGTGGCTATTGTATTCCAAGCACATTTTGCAAGCCATCTTTGATTGGAGGGGGCCCTTCTGCACCCTTGTGAGAGAAGTGTGATGATTAGAGCCTGTCTGGTGAAGAGTCATCAACAAACTTTACAATAAACACAAAAAGTTGCTGTCCAAGAAAACAAAGGAAAGGACTCAACAATGGAAAAACACCTTTTTCAGCTTCAACAGGCAAATAAGAAAACTGGTCAAATACTCCAAAGGCTCCTTTGAAAGAAAGTTAGCAAGTACAGCCAAGGATAACCATAAGGCCTTTTACAGCTATGTATGTAACATAAGGGGCAGGACCCAAGCATTTGCTGAACTATTGGCAAACGGTATCACACAGATGCCACAGGGACCTACTAGCAGATAGGTTTTGCAAAAAGTTCCCTCCCTTATCTCCTCTTAACTTACAATGAACCTTCCCCCAAACTTCTCTCCCACCCTACATATCTGAAGATTAGTCCTCAAAGCCTTGTCCAAGGCAAAAAACACAACCTTTATGGGACCAGATAATATCCCAGGCTGTCTTCTATACAGGCTAAAACATGAACTAGCATCACCACTAAGTACCCTTTTCAGTCATAGCCTAACCACAGGCTTTGGTCCTGTGGAATGGAGAATGGCAATAGTTATTCCCCTCCATAAAGGTGGTCTAGCAACAGACCCAGGGAATTACAGTTGCATAAGCCTGACCAGCCTCATCTGTAAGGCCAAGGAATTTATCATTATGGATCTCATAAATAAAGACATAGGTGACCTCTAAACCCTGGATCCTACCCAATTCACCTTTTGTGAAGGGTAGATCCTGTCTGTTAAATCTGGTGGGTTTCTTTGAAAATGAGACCAGGGCCACTGATGAGGGCAAATCTGTGCACACAGCATACCCTGACCTGGCAAACTCTTTTGACACAATCTGACATTCAGCTGTTACTGATAAGTTTAGCAAACTGAATGTAAACCCCTTTTTTGTAAGATGGGTTGCCAACTGGCTCACAAACCAGACATACACTATCAAAATGGGTAACACCACATCAACCAGCAGACCTGTTACCAGTGGGGATGGACCCCCTGCTATTTGGTATATACTTCTCAAAAGTTCAGGTCAAAACTGAGGGGTTGTGGCTGGCCAGTTTTGCAGATGACTGCAAACTAGGTGCAATCATTCAATCCCCAAATGATATCAGTTTACTCCAGGAGGGTCTGACAGAGACCAGCAACTGGTGTATTAGTCACAGTCTCAAACTGAATTCAGAAAAATGCATCATCATTCTCTTTGGTACAAACAATGTCCCCTCGCACTATCAAATCAGCAACAGTACCCTAAGTACCCATGAAGTGATAAGGGACCTGAGATCACAAGTTGACTGCACCCTTAACTTCAACCACCATGTATCTGCTGTAGTAAGAAAAGCTTTCTACATTGCACACTTGATTAGTAAAGACATCACCTCCAAAGTAATAATCCCCATATACCCGGCACTTGTCCAGCCCATAATTGAGTATAATGCCCCATTTGGCATGTATTGTACTAAGCACCTGCAGCAATTAGAGAGACCTCAGAGGTTTCTAATAAAGAAGATCAAGGGGCTCCAGCATGTGCCTTAGACAGACAAACTAAAGTCCCTGTCACTATACTCCATATTGTACAGACTTCTTAGAGGAGACTTATGCCTGGCGTACAGACCAATCCAAGACCCAAACCTAATGAACTTGCTGCATATCAATAAATCCACTGGGACTAGGGCTACCCATTCCAGGGGCTTAAATATGGCCTGTGACTTAAATAGGACATGCTAGAGGGACACATTTATTTCCTAGTGACTGCTGCATCTTTGGAACAGGCTAGAAATTCATGTGAAACAAAGCACCTCCATGACACTGTTCAATAGGAACCTGGACGAGTGGATGGGGCACAGTAAATTCTTATCTGGAATACAGCCCACAACCCTCCTGGACATGGGTAATCATCACTAGATGCAATCTTGTGTATTGACTAGCATTCCTATGGTATTACATTGGGATGAAATGCTAGGCTTAAAATTACCCCCAGGTCGATAGCCTAGTTATCTCCTATGATCCTATGATTGGTTGGGGGCTTGGAGTAAGCACCCTCATTGGTTCTTTTGAGTTTTTTAAAGTTTTTTTTTATTTTATTTTTGTTAATTGTTATCTTCTGGTATTGAAGCCCTATATTTGAGCAGGTTTCTGCTTGTTTGAACCATGCAGAACTGAGGTAGGCTACTGGCCACATCTCTGAGCTGAGATATTAAATGACTAGATGCTTCTGAACTTCCCAAAAACCATATGTTGCCTGTTTTATGATTGATTATACTATTTACTGCACTTTTTATTTTGTTCTGCTTATAATACTGTATGTTAATACATAAACTAAACTGCACTCTTTGTACTGCATTTGTCTACCTTACTATGCCTATTAAACCATGTTTTGTTGCTGTTTGCACTGTTGCAAAGTCATTTTACTGTTTTCACTGTTTGCAAAGTAATTATTGCAACTTTTCACTGTTTGCAAAGTATCTCTTCTGTTTGTTCTGTTTTCCCACCAAGCAGTGTTTTTTGTTTGTTGTTTAAAACCATCTCTTTGCTGTTTTTCTGCTGTTTAAAACATTTTAGTGACTCACTGCTGTTTTTATGCTGTTTAAAACTTTTTTAGTGTTTCCTGCCTAACTTAGTGTAGCTAGTAGCTGTAGCATAGCACAGATACAGGTTTTCTGCATCTGGGTCTGTTTGTGGTGGCTATGTATTCTGAGCCCATCTTCAGATTGGAACCTGTCTGATAAAGGGTGATTGGTCTAGGGCTTGGAGTAAGCACCCTCTTTGGTTCTTTTGAGTTTTTTGAAGTTTTATTTTTTTTTAAGTTTTTAGCTTCTGGTATTTAAGCCCAACATTTGAGCATCACACAGCACTGGTCACTGCCATGCAATTATGCGCCATAGCCAGACAGATAATTTCAACAATTTTTCCCTTAGATACAGGTGTAGTACATTAGTGCAGTCCTCATCTTTAGTAAATCTCTGGTCTAATAAGTATTGGTAGAGAGCTGTGACCTGTTAAACCACCAACCAAAAACCCCATCAGAAATACCCATCTACAGAGCACCTCCCAGATCGGTCCTGAAGCATCCCCTTTGTGATAACAGTTCTTCAAACCTAGCATTATGGACAGTTGAACTATGTTTCACCTGCCAGCTTTGTTGACTTGGGTCTACTGAGGCAGTGCATCAACCGCCTCATGTACACTGACAACCCTGTACTAATAACTCACTGTAGTACAGAGTCCAAGAGATGTATCTACAGCAAGAATCTGGAATCCCTGGTCTCTCACACTCAAAACAGAAACACTGAAGAGGTTGTCAACTCACCCACCTCATCATGCACATAGTACCACTGCTCATACATATAGTACACCTCCAACACATAAATCAAAATAAGTGGAGGTTCTCTCAAAAAACTTAAAGAAACACCAGAAAAACTGCTATAACTAACAAAGTTCCCATAGCACCCGTGATGATTGGGGAGAGATGGGTGAAGGCTGCCAGCCTAGTCAAATAGAATTTGATATATTATTCTGGCATTTGTAAATAAATGTAAAATGCAGGCATGGTTCTTGAGTGTAAAAGACTACTGTGAAACGTGGAACTGAAAAATATGTGACAACATTACATTGCACTCTATTGGCCCAGTGAAGCATGTTGTGACCCTTTCATATAAGAATTCAGCTCCATTGCGGCTGGATGAAGGTTTCATGCCCATTGTTTTAAGGCTAAAGTTTATGACCAGAATTTAGATGTGGAATGTACTTTATTCCTCTAGTTTCTGTTAGAATATACATGTGAAATGCCTTGTATTCTTGTAAGTTCTGAGCAGGTGTTAGATTGCTAAATAATGCAGTTTGTGGCCTGAGAACTCAGACCAGGTGTTAAGATGATGGAATATGAATACTGGGAAAACCTAAGTGTCAAAAATTATGTAACTTGGGAGGGCCTTAGAGACATGTTTGTTAGTAATGTTTAAATGCTATTTCTCACAAGAGACTGAAAGCATTTTGACTTTGGACATCTAACTCAGCACTCTGCCTTATGCTCACATGTAAGTTTTAGCATGTGATTTCTTGCAGGAATAGTTAAAGCTAGTAAAGATTAATTAGGTATTTTTCTTTGAAATCAGACTTGTTCTACTGTATTATTTTAAGTTTATGTGTGATCTCTGAACTCTTAGATATCTTTGTGGTGTAGAAGTTTTGTCTTGTGTTTTAATTATTTATTATTAAATATTTTTTAAACTTTCTATCTGTGGCTGGTTTGTGTACAGATAAGCTCTAGAGTACATTACATATTTATAGAGGTTATTGTAAAAGACCACTCTAAAGTAAGCCTTGACTGTTAGTCATACTACCATTGGATTATAATATTGCACAATAATAATTGGACACCCTTTTAAGGGCCTTTTAGTAGCTGATATTATTAGTTGGGTGGTGGCAGTAATTACTACTGTATAGTCTTGGGTAAATGGGCACAGCTGGAGAATCTGTGTCAGCCTTTCCCAGGAGTGTCTGTGAAGTTATATAAATACTTACCACAAAGTGTGTGTGTGTTGTGTCAGCTACTTGGCAGGGACACAAAGCACTGGTTGGACAGAGAGGGTACTGGAGGTTTTAGCTTGCCCAGCTAGGCTGAGACCTGGACCCTATAGCTATGCCAGTGAGGAGTCTTATTGGGGACCTGGTGAGCAAGGGAGCAACCAGCCCCAGACTGATTGTGATCTCTGTGTGCACTTAAGGGAAATTGTACTTTACTGTGTGTATTAGTTATCCTTTCCTCTTTTCTTCTAGGAGATAACCTCCCTGCTGTTTGTAGTGAGGATTGAGGTTCCTTGATCGCTGGGCCAGGGCACAGTCGCCACAGCACCCAAGACACATAGCAACACCAGTGTCTCACCTACCATGCCCTTAAGGCATAACACTAAAAAAAACACATTTTCTTGTCATTGGAGACTCTACAATGAGACACATGGATGTCCCACTCACCATGTTAGATTAGGAGAAAGTCACAGTTAGCTGCCTGTCTTGTGCCAGGATCTGTCAGATTAGGCATGCACGCAGATTGCTCAGCAACAATAGTTCATGTTGGCATGAACGACCTGAGACATACCTCACTGGACTATATGAAGAGAGACATGATTGAGCTCTCCGAGTATGTGTCCCAGGCAGGTATGTCCCTATTCTTGAGCAGCATATTTCCATCACCTAGAATGATACCACAGTATAAACTAAAAAAGTATCAATTTCAATAAGTGATTTAGTTTTGGTATCATTCACAGGGGATCCAGTTTTGTCAGCCTGCGACAACATGGTTGACAACCTTGCTGCTTTGCCAGAGACAGTTTGCACCTGGCACCACTAGGTTTTCAGCTGCAGGCAAAGGCTCTTGCCTCCTTAATAGTGCCTTTTTTTAGGCAAGGTCTCAAAAACAAAATTGCCAATATGAAAATTCCCAAAATAACGCAATAAGGCTTATGCTGCTAAATGCTAGGAGCTTAAACAAAATACTACACACCCTTGAAGCACTTCTATCACTGGTGGAAGTAGATGTCTGTGCAGTCACAGAAACCTGTTTCAAGGCCTCAGAGAGTACCCCAGCCTTGCAAGGCTAAAATGCCTTTCACGCCTTCAGACTGCAAAATGAATGCTTGAGAATCAAAGTAGGTGGTTTTAATATCTATAGTAGAGTTCCCCTTTCAAGTTATAGCTAGTTATAGATTCCCCTCCATGGATCATGATGTGCATGAGGCCTACTCAACCAAACTGGAATCAATCAAAATATTGCCAAATGCTCTGGGCATGGGGGGATTTCAATTATTCCACCATCAACTGATAAGCCTACTCTAGCCCTAACTCACTAGCACAAAAGTTCCTTGACTTTTTTAACTCAAATACCCTGGAAAAAATTCTTCAAACCCCAACAAGAGGAGCAAATATACTATATCTGGTCCTCACTAACATGACAAACAGATGAACCACCACAACTGTCAGACTCTCATTAGTTAAATCTGACCACAAATCAGTCACCTTTGAACTGACACTAACACCAGAACTCAGAAAGGATGAAGTCATACTAAAAAACTTCACCAAAGCAAACTATACCCTCCTAGGGAAGGTACAAATGCATTCCAAGCCACACTACCAGCTGGAAATGGTAAGTACACCAAAGTTTACACTAAAGCCCTGTATAATCACTTCTATAAGTGTATAGACTTAGCTGTTCCAGAGAGAATCAAAGCTAGAGCCCCAAGTTAAAAAAGCCACTCTAGTGGGCATCCAGCATCAACAAACTTTATAACAAACACAAAAAATTGCTGTCTAGGAAAACTAAACGAGGCCCCAACAATGGAAAACCACCTCCTCAGCCTCAACAGGCAAATAAGACATAATATCAAATCATCTAAGGGTAACTTTGAGAAAAATTTAGCAATGACAGCCAAGGAATATCATAAGGCCTTTTACAGCTATGTACGTAGCCAAAAAGGTAGGATCTAAACATTCGCCAAACTAATGACTAATGGTATCACACACACACTAATCTCGCAGAGATAGCAAACCTGCTAGAGGACAGATTTGGTGAAAATTATCCCCTCCAAACTTATTTCAACCTTGCCCCCAACTCCCCCCCACCCTACATATTTGAAGAGCAGGTCATTAAAGCTTTTTCTAAGGCAAAAAAAAAACATGGCCTCTGTGGGACCAGACGGCATCCCAGGCTGTCTTCTAAACAAACTAAAACAAGAACTAGCATCACTGTTAAGTACCCTATTCAACCACAGCCTAACCACTGGCTTTGTTCCTGCAGACTAGAGAACAGCAATAGTTATCCCCCTCCACAAAGATGGCTTGCAAGAGACCCAGGGAATTATAGACCCATAAGTCTAACCAGCCTCATCTCTAAAGCCATGGAGCATATCATCATAGACCTCATACACAAAGACATAGGTGACCTGCAAACCCTGGATCCAACCCACTTCTCCTTCATCAAGGGCATATTCTGCCTGTTAAACCTATTGGGTTTCTTTGAAAATGTGACCAGGGCCATTCATGAGGGCAAATCTGTGCACACAGCATACCTCAACTAGGCAAAGGCCTTTGACACAAGTCCACACTCAGGCATTACTGATTAAACTTAACAAACTGAATGTAAACCCCTTTGTTGTAAGATTGGTTGCCAGCTGACTCACAAACTGGTCACACACTATCAGAGTGGGTGACTTCACATCAACCAGCAGACCTGTCACCAGGAGGTGCCACAAGGGTCAGTGCTGGGCTCTGTACCATTTGGTATATACTACTCAGAAGTTCAGGCCAAAACTAAGGGGCTGTGGCTGACCAAGTTTGTGGACAGCTGCTAACTGGGTGCAATTACTGAATCCCCAAATCATGTCAGTATACTTCAGTATGGTCTTACACAGACCGAGAATTTGTGTCTTAGTCATGGTCTCAAACTGACTGCAAAGAAATGTATAATCATACCCTTTGGTAAAAATAATGTCCCTTCACACTATCAAATTAACAGTACCCTATGTACCTATGAGGTGGTAAGAGATCTGGGATCACATGTATACTGCGACCTTAACTTTGACTACCATGTCTACTGTAGTAAGGAAGGCTTTCTATGTAGCACACTTGATTAGCAAAGGTATTGCCTCTTGAGCAAAAGAGGTTATAACCCCTCTACACTTGTCACTAATCAGGCCCGTAATTAAGTATAACGTCCCATTCGGCATGTACCATGCAAAGCACCTGTAGCAATTGGAGAGACCTCAAAGGTTACTAACTAAGAAAATCAAGGGACTCTAGCATGTGCCATACACAGACCGGCTAAAGTCCCTGTCACTATACTCAGTATTGTATCGACTTCTTAGTGGAGACTTATGTGTGACTTACAGAACAATCTCTGACCCAAACATAATGAATTGGCTGTACATCTGTAAATCAAACAGGACTAAAGCTACCCATTCCAGGGACCAAAATATGGCCTGCATCTTGAATAGTACATGCTAGAGAGACAGGTTTGTCTCCCAGTAACTGCCACATCTTTGGAATAGGCTGCTAATTCATGTAAAGTAGAGCACCTCTATGACACTGTCCAAAAGGAACCTGGACATGTGGATGGGGCACTGGAAATTCTTACTGGGGATAGCACACACAACCCTCCTGGACATAGGTGGTCTTTACTAAATACAATCCTGGGTGTTGACTACAGTATTTATGGTATTACTTTCAGATGAAACAGCTAGGCTTGAAATGACCTCCAGGTCAATAGCCTAATAATCTCCTATGATCCTATGAATGTTAGGTCTGATTGAGGAAAAATGTCTTGCAACCCACTGAAAGTAATTAAAGTTCATGTCTGAAGTTGGTAATTAAAATTCTGTTGCTACAAGCTCTGGAGTTTAAAATGATCACTCTGGCTTGTCTAAGCTTTTGCTATTCTCTGCACAATTAAAAAAGTACACTGAGAGCGTAATTCTTACTTGCGCAGAGAAGTACAATGTGACAGAATTCAATGTCATAAATCAGAATTCATTTCATTAATGGAGGACCTTAATTTTCTCCAACAACACTTGTATAAAAATGTATCAAAATCGCAACATGTGATGCAAATGAATAGTATTCATGTTTCCCAGGCTCCTTTTAAGAAGAGTGCAGCAAAGTGAAACAGATATCTTGATAATGAATTATGCTGAAGGGAAGGGTGCTTGTTCACTAGGCTGAAGTAGCAGAGCAGTACAGCAGGGTATGTAATTAAGCCTGTTATGTAGCAGCTGCATTTATGTCTGCTGGCCATAAAATGACTTGGTGCAAATAATCACAGGCAAAGGAATCTACTTTTATACAAGCAAAATTAAAGAATATACTCATTAAATTCCCAGATAATGGTCAAAGTGAAAACCTGTTAATGATGGAATCCTTTACTGTCTCCAGGATTTTAAATATGTCTATTATAATGCTCCCATGTCTTTACATAGATTCATCTTCCACCTGCTAATTGATTTCTTATGATGCAAATAATTTCAGATCTCCTTTATTACAAATTCAGCCTTTCTTATTGCAGATTTCACCTCATGTGTGTTCAATGTTTTAAAGGTATTTTTTTATTAAATGCCAGAATATGTTGATTTTATCCAGCATCTAAAACTTAGGCTGTTAGACTAAACATTGTACATTTTTTATAGGTTTGCACAATGCAACATTTAAAACTATAACTAATATCTAACAAATAACTGATTTTTAGAGATAAATTACGGGAATGTTATTAGTATTGAAATGTCATCAGATATATTGCCAGTTTATTTCACAAACAGAAACAAGATTATATAAATGTTTCTTCTGAGATCACAATAGTGCAATATGATGCTGATATTCTGCATTTTCTTCCCACCTATAGAAAAAAAAAAAAAAACTAGATGATTGAGTCTTATTTAACTCTATATGATGGATGACTGCCAGAATCAGCCGAAAGAGCCTGCAAAAATTACTTCCTATTCTACATCATAGAAAGAGTATAATTTATGTTATCATTTTTTATATATCCTTTGTTGACTGGGTTTGTGCCACAAGGCTAATGGCCACTTTTTAGGGAAGACCCAAGGTGGGATTTCTACTACTAGGGTAAATTTGGCCAAGGCATCAAGGAATTTTCCCCTACTCTTTTTGATAGGTGCTCTGGGATCTCTTACAGCCTTTTGAGGTATCACCGACTCAAGCAGATAGGACCTTAATTTAGCAGTTAATCAAAAGAGGAAACTCTTAGAAGTGTTGCACCTCCCCATGCTACAGTACTGATTCTGCAAGTGATTTACCTAGAGTGGAAATAGAACCCGCAACCTTCTGGTCTTCCTGTACCAAAACTGAGTAGCCTACCAGTTGCACAACTGGCACTTGTACATTTTACAAAAAATGACCACAAGTAGATGGGCTGCAACAACAAATACATATATGTTCTTGTTTAACTGTACACTGGTATGATAAAATGTATTGTAATCACTATTCAGATCCATTCACACAAGCAATTCTTATGCTAGCAGAGCTCTCCTGTGCAATTTCTAATGCACATCATATAATACTATGAGCTAGCTTCTTCACTGTTACAGCAGCTCCAGAGCATCTATTGATTCCTGTGGTATGAACTCCATTCCACTCTGGAATTACCCAACTAAGTTAGTTGCATAAGCATATCTTACTTTGCCAGACCTCAACTTTGCCATTTTGTAAAGCATGCTATAATCTATGAAATTTATGAGAAAACTGTTTTTCAGTTGCAGCAGTATGATGCTCATTCTTTGGTATCAGTTATCCTTAGCAATACCACAGACAGCAACTTAAGCATATTCACTTTTAATATCTCTTTTTTTCTAAGTGTAAACACAGTCACGTGTTCTCTCCAAAATGACATTCAATTAACTTTTAACCCAAGATGTAGATTCAAGAAGACAGAATGAATAGCAAACATGACAGCTTTAATGAAAAATGTACGAAACAGATGGAACAGATACACAAGATTTTAAAACAACAGAGAACTCAACTATCTGAAGTGGAAGATGCCCTTAATGACATAGAAGGCAGAGTATCTGAAGATGAAAACAACACTGAATTTCTACTGATACAGAATACCTTATAACTAAACTAAACTGATGACTTGGAGAACATATCCAGGAGAAATAACATTCATATTTTTGGACTGCCTGAAAAAATGGAAGGAGAGAATATGGTCAACTTTCTTACTGCCTGACTTCCTAAAACTCTGAATTTATCTGAAGCTATGTTGTATGGCATAGAAAGAACACCTAGGTCTCTAGTTTCTACTTCATTAAAAACTAACTCTTCACCAAGACCAGTTATTGTTAAGTTCTACTCATCTCAAGACAAGGAGCTAATACTTAAAATGGCCTGGTCCAAATCTCCTACTAAACTGAATGACAAACTAATAAGATTTGATAATGATTATTCCAATGCTGTGATGACCAAAAGGAAAAGTTTTTTGCCTCATATAAAAGAATTTAAGCAAAGACAGTTTAAGGTGCATTTTCTCTTTCCTGCCAGGATCAAAATATTCCTTCCAGATAAAATTAAACACTTTGAAGACCCAGACTCTGCACTGTCATTAAAAAATATATAGACTAAATTAAAGATATGGACTGGAGCAGTGATAACTTGAAGAGCCAATCAGAAGTAAATACCTAGAAATCCAATGAGAAGAAAAAGAAACAAAAGGAAAAATGAATCTTAGCTTTAGTATAAAATTGATGTTAACTGTTTTAATAACAACATTATTTTTCCATGACAAAGTTTACCAATTCAGTTACAGGAGATATAGGTGAAAGGAAGGAAACAAAGATTCATTTCTCTATAAGGTAAATAAGTGTCACTTTTTCTTTTTCTATATCCATTGTTAAGCTAATATTCTATGCTTTATTTTCCATATTAAATATATGCTTTTGCTTAATAAGTATTAAGAGATTAACTTTTTAACTAATAAGCTTTCTTTACATATATATCCTGGTTTCTCTTCTTCATATATCATAAAGTGATAGCCAATAACATAACATAATAACAAGCTGCTCACATTACATTAAATAAGTGTGTTGTGAATGAACTGAATGTTTGTTCATAGGTTGATAGGTGTGTACTAGACCAAAGGCCCTGGAGCCTTTACAAGCCTAGCACATAAAAGTGTCCTGGCATCATGCTGCCATTAATTCCCGGTTCCTCTATCAAGTAGAGCCGCTGGAGTGATTCCTCAGGGTGACTTTCTATTTCCCATCCAGTCATCAAGATTTCTCTTGAAAAGTGCTAGTGAGGTGCTCTGCTTGACATTTTTGGGAAGTCTATTCCAGAGCATGGGCAGTCTCTGGGTTATGATCCTGTCCCTCCAGCATGTTCTGTTGATTGTGGTAATGAAGTTGAGGTTTCTGTAGTGTGTTGTGCAGAGGGACTGGGATTTCTTTAGGTATAACATTTCTAGTGGGGCTGGATCAGACATGGCTTTGTAAGTCAAGCAGAGATCACCTCTTAATAGATGATATGAGACAGAGAAAAGCTGGAGTTTTATGAGCCAGGGCATGTGTTTAAGGCCCAGGATCCTCTTTGTGAGGTACTTTTGTGGCCTTTCCTGCTGTTGCAGGTGTTTAGTGAGGTACATGTCAAATGGGGCATTATACTCAATGATTGGTCTAATAAGGGAAGAGTAGAGAGAGATGATGACCTCTTTCTTCCTGGATGAAAAACCCTTGGTAATGCGATGTGCCACACAGAAGGACTTTCTGACAACAGTGGCAATGTGGTGGTCGAAGGAGAGGTTGGTCGAAGGAGATGGTTCTGTCAACCTGTGTCCCCATATCTCTTATATCACCTTCAGTGTTCAGTGGGGTACCATCAATGTGGTAATTAATGGTAACTGAGTTTTTCCCAAAGGAAATGACAATGCTTTTTTTGGCATTAAGCTTAAGGCCATGGTTTCTGGTGTTTATAATATGTTATGTTATATTTATGGTGTTTATAACTTTTAACTCTTAATTCACTTGTGGTTGATTGGAATATGTGAGGTGTTTTATGTATGAGATTTGGATGTGTTTTCTCTAAGAGATATCCGACTGTTATGCTGTTTATAAGTGCTTCTTTACTAATATAGTGATAAAATGCATGTACCCAGTGTGTATTATGATGCTTCCTTTTTTTCCTATGCTTTTTTTATATAGCCTTTTCTGTGATGTTTAGTGCCATTTTATTCATTGGAGAGGGGTTAGGAGAGGCAAAATACAGTAATAAAGACCTTCTGTGTTTTAACACTGGGGATTCACTTTGAAACATTTCAGTTATTCTTTTGTTCTCCCCTCCCCTGCTGAGATAGATATTAAAAAAACAAAGAAAAGAGAGAAAGTGTGTACCAAATAGTTATAACAAAAAATAAAATGATAACAAGAAGTGTTATAGCATAGGTTCTTAAACTGCAGGGAGCGGGTTGGTGTTAACCACTTAGACAGCCTTCTTTCTCAGTATAACTTGAATGAAAGTTGTTCACTGACAGTTGTATTTTCCTCTCACAGAGCAGGTTCTCATAGAATGTTTCTTTCCTGCCCTTTTCTCTCAGGAGATCATTTACAGTGTGTGTGTGTGTGTGTGTGTGTGTGTGTGTGTGTGTGTGTGTGTGTGTGTGTGTGTAAGAAATACAGTATAAATGTTTTATGCTTGATGTTTAACACACAAATCAAGTGCAAAATAATAAGAAGGGGCTAATTAACTTGCATTCTCTGTTACATTTACCTCAAAATTACTATTTAACACTTGTAAAAAATGTATTTTTCTCTTTAAGTTATATAGCACATTTTATAGTATTGTGGCACCATACATAATATAGAATTAATTTCTTCAATTCAACTTTTATCCTAAGATATTATAGTATACTGTGCTGATCTAGCCATTTCTTTTCTGTGAGTAAATTGTATTTATGCTTAGAATATTTATTTATACTACCATTGTTCCTACTAGCTATACTTTTGTACCTCTCCTTCCATTCTGATCTATGTTAAAATTGTGTTATTCTCTGCCTAGAGTATTTATGTATGCTACTATTATCCATTCAAGTTACTTTAATGAAATAACTTTGTTGTACTGAGGAGCTTTTCTCCCCAGGCCTCAACTGAAAAGAGGCTTTTGCTCAGTTGGACAATCCTGGTTAACAAATGTCAAATAAATAAAATAAATACAAATATTCAAATTACATTCTGTTCTGTTAACGTAAAGAAGGGGTGATGATATTGTTTACTTCTGTTAATGTCAGCCCCTTGCTTGATTGACTTGTTCTGCATATGTGGGCAATAGGTATGTATATGCTTATAACAATCATTGTGGTGATGATCTGTTGTTTTTTGTGTGGATGTGCTTTTTGAGCAGGAAGTAAGGAGCTGAAATGCATGGCAATATTAAAAGCTCATTCTCTGAATGTTAATTGAAAGTCTGATGAATAGTAAAAGAGGGACTAATATGAAATGAATAGCATGTTTTTCTCAAATTCAGACAAAATTACAGCCATTTTGATAAGCTGGGAATTTACAGCATGTGCCTCTTAAAAAGGCTATAGTGGGTATGTTGCCAACCATGTTATCCCTCAATACAAATATAATTCTGAGAACACATTATTAGTTATTTTTAGACATCACAGTTATTCTTTTACTATTTTATATCTCAGGGTGTTCTAGTGAATATGATATCCTATTTGTAAAAGAAACACATTTTGAAAGAAAATTGTATATACAAGTCCTCCCAAAGATTTTTTAGAGAAGTTTATTTGTTCTTTGAAATATCATATGTGTCTTCCATAATATCCACACATGTACAGTCTTGTAGTCAGAATTGAGTTTAAATAGTTAACTAGTTAGTCACATTATCAATAATATATAATACTCATGAGTAATATAGCATGAGTATTATAAACAATACTATATGTATTGTCTTTTATCTGTCTTAATCTCTTTTTTCTCAGAACTGAAAGAACTGATTGGATTTACTATAACACCATGTGATTCCCCTGCACTTGCCCAGTAATCAAGGAGCCTCAATCCTCACCATTGACAACAGCTAGGGGATGCACACACTGGGAAGATGACAAGTACACACACTGTAAAGTGAAATTTCTCTTAAGAGCACACAGAGATCATAGTCAGTCTGAGGCTGGTTTCTTCCTCTCTCTTCAGATCTCCAATAAGATTCCCCACTGGCACAGCTATAGGGTTGAGATCTCAGCCAAGTGGCCACTCTAAAACCTTCAACATCTTGTCTGTCCAACCAGTTCTTTGTGTCCCTGGCCAAGTAGCTGACACACACACACACACACACACTTTGAGATTTGATTGATATACACACACACACACATACACACACACACACACACACACACACACACACACACACACACACGCGCGCACACCTGGTAAAGGCTGGCCACAAGTTTACTAGCTATTCCCCCTTTTGCTCAGACTATAACATAGTTCCAGCTGCCACCAGCCACCCTTATCAGCTACTATAATGCCCTTACAAAGGGCATCCAATCCTACTGTGTAATGTTGCTATTAATCCAAATGGTATTTTTGACCAAGCACCAGGCTATTAGGAGTGGTCTGTATACTGTCACCAAATAGATATGCAAGTACTTTTAAGAGCTTAAATATCTCTCACAAATATCAGCCACAAAGATAGGTTTAAATATATTTAATAATAAATAATAAAATAACAAGACAATACTCAGTAACTTAACAGAGTAACTTCAGAGTTCAAAATTACAGGAAATATTTAAAAACAACATTGCAGGACAGTCTCAAATAGATACAAAAAACATCTAAACTAATCTTTACTATATTCCTAACTATATCTAAAAGATGATATGATGATGATGAGTGGATGTTCTTGCTAGGTCCAAGACAACATACAAAATGCCCAGTCTCTCTCCCTGAGAGTTTTTAAAACAATATCACATTTTACTGCTGGATTAGCCTGGATGACATCACTTTTTGTCATCTGACACATCTCTGTGTTAAAAAAAAATAAAATAAAATATATATATATATATATATATATATATATATATATATATATATATATATATACATATCTCAAATGTTTACAGATCTTGGAAGTCATAAAACAATAAAACACTTTACATTTTAAACCTAGTAATTACTTTTCTTTCAAGATGATACAAAAACTTCTAGCTCTAGACATTGTTTCTGCTTATGCACTGAAACTGAGAGACAACATCTCTTGTTTATGGACCAGCTATAAAGTAACTTAACCTGAACTATTCTTAAGTTTTGCAAGTTAATCTACTATGTTCCAGCATGATATGCTGTGGTTACATTCTTGAAGCTTAGTACATGACATACTGTTCTGTATAAATCATATCAATGTTCACAAATGACATAGAATTCTTTACAAAATTCCAGATAGCTGGTCTGGCAGTGTGACATACCATACAGGCTCTTATAAATAGAATAGAACCAAATGATTACAAGATCTGCTATACTTTACAGTTTATAAGTTCTGTATTAAGCAAATAAGTGTTTATAATCTGAATAATATGTATATACTACTTCTGTTACTTTTGTTAAATAAGTTAAACCTTTCATATATCATAACTTTAGAAGTAGTAGTGTGATGCTAGATACTTATTTGTGGGTAGGTGGTAGTATTTGAAAAGGACTGTTATTAAAACCAGGAGTATTAAACTTTATGGAGGGGCAGGAAAGAACAGTGCATGTATGGTAGTTTACAAATGAATTATTTTCTTTGGTGTCTACTATTCTTGATAGAAAGTTTACAGTTAACAGACTCAATTACCTTATATCTATAAGTAAGAAGTTCACTAGATGCAATAGTTTTTCAGAACCATATTGTTTACAAATATATGAGTATTATATTACTTATTTATTTTTTCCTATTTCAGTATTATGGCCAACTTGTAATGCATATCAGTTAATATGAATGGATGAAATAATGGTTGTAAAAGGGGTAGTTCATACAAATTTTTAAAAATATTTCATTCCCAAGTTATTTTTTTAGAGGAAAAACACATTTAATAAAAGAAGATGTGGACAGACTTAATACTAAACAATATTCTGTATTGACTGTCATTATAAGCAAAAGAAAAGAGGGGTGGCCATTTTATGAAAAAATCATTTGTCTCTACCTAAAATCCTGAATACATTTAATGATGAAAAAGCATATTTTGTTCAGTGACTTTAGAGATTCAAAGGAAACTGTACACTTTTTATAATGTCTATTGGATACCTGGATTGGGAATACAAACAGTTAAACAGCAGTTGGGGGAAATAATACGAATATCAAAGGCAACATTATTTTTGCAGGTGACTTTAATTGTATTTTATCTGATAAGGATACCAACACTAGCTGTAAAAGGAAGAAACTTGCTTCAGTCAAGGCATTGATGGAGTTCCCTGACCTATATAATATAAGAGATATAAATGAGTTTTTAGTATCAGACCCACTCTTCTTTACACATTTCTCACACCGGCATGGGAAGGGATCACAAATAGAGTATATGCTTTAAATTAGATCGCTAGTAGAATATATAATGTTAAAGTAGTATCTTGTCTACTGTCAGATCATAACACAATAACATTTGAAGTTACATTGAATTCTAGTGATAACATCTCAATTAAAAAAGATTCTTGCACATATAATGAATATGAAAGACTTTAAGGAGTTCTTTAATAAAGAAATTAAAACTTTTATTGAAATAACACAGGTAACACTTTAGAGATTTTTATATGGGACTCTTTAAAAGCATAACTTTTTGACAAAATTACAAGTTGGTATGCACAAAAAAGAAACAATGGGACAAAGAATTGATAGATTTACAGGAGAAAATTGCTAAGTTAAAATGATATAGTCAAAAAGGAAATAACTTAACAAAAGAAACAAATACTTACTTATTCTTTCATAGTTCCATCCTATTTTACCACTAGCATCCTACTCCCTTATCTCTGTAACCATTTCAATCCTCTCTTACCAAACTATCTATATCTTCTATTCACCATCTTTTCTGCATCCAGGATAATATTTCACATTTCCCTATGATACCGCCTTTTAATTTCCTCCTTCCAAGTCCATTAGTAAACATCAGTTTTCAAGTCCCTTTTTCTCTTGCTGTAATGTATTAAATTAACACGTATTTTATTATGTTATAGCGATATCATTATGTATGTACCTACCTGTTAACGGTATGATTTTGTACTTATCAACCAATTAATATGTCCTTGTAAAATCTGCTTTGTATGTTCATTTTCTGTGTCATAATTGTGGAGCTTTTTTTCCCGGGCCTCACTGAAAATGGATGCCTCACCCAGTGGACTTTCTGGGTCAACAAATGTCAATAAATAAATAATAAATAAAATAGCTTAAACAGTAAATATTTAGAAAGTTTACAACATAAAACAATGATAAATTTAGAAAACTTAAAATAACTAATTATTCCATAAATCCTAAATCCATGCATAAAAATCCTAAATCCATGCATAAATTGGCTACTAGAACAAAAATGATTGTTAAATATAACCACATCAAAGAGTTATACTCCTCTGTAGTAAAAAGACGGTTACTGAAATAGAAGATATTCCGGATGTTTTCAGGTCTCATTTTAATAAGATTAATCAACACAAACCAACAATGGATACACAAGATCTAATTCAAACATTTATAAAAAATATATACTGAAAATAGAGGATCAAATAAAAATAATTGACAAATCTATATCAATGTCTGAACTCAGAATTCAAATTAATAAATTAAAACCTAATAATGCACATGCAAATGATGGTATAATACCAGACCTATACAAAATGATGGCTAAGGATGCTTTGAGTATTTTACTAGAGGTATTTATAGGTTCATAGATTTATAGGAAGTTACTAGGCTAATGGGTCTAAGTCCCTTACAAGCCTAGCCATGTTCAACTCTGTTCCCTTAAGCATCTAGAGATATAGTCTATGCTATAAGCAGATCTAAATCAGCACCAACTGCCCCTATCCAAGAGGGACACAGGTGAAACCCCTGGGGTGAATTTACAGTTTCCCATCCAATCATCCAAGTTACACTTACCAGCACTGTTGGGTACTCTTTTCAATCATAGTCTAAGCATTGGCTTTATTCTAGCTAAATGGAAAAAGTTTGCCATTATCTCCTTGCACAAAGGTAGGGCTTCCACTGATCCTGGGAACTATAGACCTGTTAGCCTAACTAGCCTTATCTGCAAGGCCATGGAGAGAATCATCATGAACTTTATCAACAAATGCATTAGTAACCTCCAGACATTTGACCCTACTCAATTTGGATTTGTCAAAAGGAGATCATGCCTGTTAAAACTGGTGGACTTCTTTGAGACAGTTACTAAGGCCCTTGATGAGGGGAAATCTGTGCACACAGCCTACCTAGACTTAGCCAAGGCTTTTAACACTATCCCCCACTCAGGCATAATGGAAAAACTCACTCAGCTAAGTATTAACCATATATCATTAGATGGGTTGCTAACTGGCTCACTGATAGAACCCATATTATCAAAGTAGGGGAATCCACATCCAACAGCAGACCTGTAACCAGTGGTGTTCCACAGGGATCAGTCCTGGGACCTCTACTGTTTGAAATCAATTTCTCTGACGTGCAAGCTAAAACTAAAGGTCTGTGGCTGACAATGCTTGTTGATGACTGCAAACTGGAAGCAGTCATAGAACCTCCAAATGATGTCAACATCTTACAAGAGGGTCTTACACAAACAAATGACTGGTACCAAAGTCATGGTCTTAAACTCAATGAAATGAAAAAAATATGTATGCTCATCCCTTTTGGTAAGAGTGATATTCCTGCTAACATCAATAACAACACCCTAAGTATGCACTCAGTGGTGAGAGACCTGGGCACACAGGTTGACAGCAACCTTACCTTGATCACCATGTCTCTACAGTGGTAAGAAGGGCATTCTGTATTGCTCATCTTATAAGTAAGGGCATTGCCTCCAGAAGAAAAGAAGTTATAGCCTCCCTGTACTCTTCTCTCATTAGGCCAATAATTGAGTAGAACGCCCCTTTTGGTATGTACCTTTTCAAGCACCTGTACCAATTGGAGATACCACAAAGGTTCCTCACAAGGAAAATTCAAGGTCTTCAGCATCTGTCCTATGAGAACCATCTGAAATCACTGTCACTATATTCTAATTCATACAGACTGCTCAGAGGTGATCTCTGCCTTGCATATATGGCACTCTTTGACCCTGCTTTATTGGAAATGCTGCATATCTGTAAGTCAAACCTTACATAGGTTACTCACTCTAATTGCCTTAACCTGGTATGTGACATTAACAGAACCTGCTGGAGGGGAAGATTTGTCTCCCAGAGGTTACCACACCTTTGGAACAGACTCCCACTTCATGTCAAGCAAAGCACCTCATTGGCCATTTTCAAATGCAATCTGGACAATTGGATGGGTAACCGTAATTTCATCCCAGGGGTTCCACCTATGTTCCTTTTGGACAGTAGTCATAGGTGCTGATTGTAAAAATAAGAGGTAAAACTTGGCTAGGCTTGTAAGGACCCTAGGGACTTTAGCTTAGTAACCTCCTATAATCCTATGAAGGGCACAGTTTATCCTGTATTGGAGTTTATTCCTGAGGAGATGCAATGCCTGGGGGACATATCTGTCTATCCAGCAAGTTCCCTTGATGTCACATGTTAGGTTAAGGTCATTAGAGTGAGTGAATAGTGTACCATATGACTTACAAATGTGCAGCATTTCCATTAAGGCAGGATCAGAGGTTGCTCTGTATGCAAGACACAGGTTGCCTCTGAGTAGTCTATGTGATACAGAGTATAGTGACAGTGATTTCAGTCTGTCCATGTAAGATGAGCTGAACACTATGAATTTTCTTTCTGAAGAACATTTGAGGTCTCTCTAGTTGCTGCAGGTGCCTGTTTATGTACATACCAAAGGGAGCATCATACTCTACTATTGGTGTGATGAGAGAAAAGTAAAAGGGGGTTATAACCTGTTTTGTTCTGGAAGCTTTGCCCTTGCTTATGAGGTGAGCAATGTAGAAGGCCTTCCTTACCACCATGGAGATGTGATGATCAAACATAAGGTTGCTGTCAACCTGTGTGCCTAAATCTCTTACCACTGATTTAGAGCAGATGACTGCAAACTGGGCGCCATAATCAACTCTCCAGCCGACACAAGCATCCTCCAAAAGGGCCTCATAGAAACAGACAACTGGTGCCAGAGCCATGGCCTCAAGCTAAATGCCAAAAAGTGTATAGTCATCCCCTTTGGCAAAAACAAAGTGCCCACAAATTACCACATAGGTGGTAATCCATTAAGTACAGAAGAAGTCATTAGGGACCTGGGGACCCAAGTTGATAGCAATCTCTCATTTGACAACCACGTGGCCAAAGTGGTTAGAAAAACATTTTATATAGCCCACCTAATCATGAAGGGATTCACATCTAGATCAGAGGAGGTCATCATGCCTCTTTACTCATCCCTCATCTAGCCCATAATTGAGTACAATGCCCCTTTTGGGATGTACCTTACCAGACACCTGCAGCAACTGGAAAGACCCCAAAAGTACCTTACCAAGAGGATCAAAGGGCTCAAACAGATGCCATATGCTGCTCGGTTAAAGAAACTCCAGCTCTACTCAGTGGCATACCGCCTGCTCAGAGGCGATCTGTGCCTGACGTATAAAGCCATGTCCAACCCGGAATTAATGAACATGCTGCACCTCAGAAAATCCAAATCCCATCGAGCTACGCGCTCAAGAGACTTGGACCTCAGCACTGAAATAAATAGGACATGCTGGAGGGATAAATTCATAACCCAGAGGCTCCCTTCACTCTGGAATAAAATCCCAGTCCAGGTTAGGCAGAGTCCCACATTGACTCTCTTCAAGAGGAATCTTGATGAGTGGATGGGAGATAGTAGGTTTACCCCGGCTATCACTTCTGTGTCACTGTTAGACAGAGGCACAGTATACTAACTTCAAAAAAAGGCATAGCAAAATTAATTTAAAATGGGTGGTGAAAGCCAAACACACTCTGGCTAGGCTTATAAATGCCCTAGGGCAGATAGCCTAGTATGAACCTATGAACCTATGAACCTATTAACCTCAGTTTTTTGTTACTTGTGCTATTTATGGTGGTTGGTTTGTCTTTTGAGCCTTACCTAAAAAAGGCACTATGGAGGTGGCCAGAGCCTTGGCCAGTATGCGAAAGCCTAAGGGTGACCGGTGCAAGCCATCTCTAGCAAAGCAGCATGGCTTGTCAAGCATGTCATCCCAGGCTGACAGACACTGGATCCCCTTTGAATGACACCAGAAGCTTAGCCAATTGTTGAAATCGATAATTTTTTCTCTATACCGTGGTATCATTCTTTTTGAGGGCAGGATGCTACTCAGGGTCAGGGTCATACCGGCCTAGGCTACATGATCAGAGAGCTCCTCCATGTCTCTTTTCATGTAGTCCAGACAGGTACGGCTCAGGTTATTTACACCAACATGGACAATGACAGAGTCATATTTGTACTTGTTCTGGAGTGACCTGAGTGCTTGTGTTATGTGGCGGATCCTGGCTCCCGACAGGCAGCTAGCAGTAACCTTCTCCTTGTTCAGCCTAATGAGTGGGATGTCAGTGTGCCTGACTATAGAGTTACCTATTACTAGTGTGTTGTGTATGTTATTTTGCCTTAAGAGCTGTGATTGTGTGGCACACTGGTTTTCTGAAGTATGTGTTTCATGTTTTGTGTTGGGGGTGGTGGTTGCTTGGATGTCTGCTTTGGAGGTCTCTGTTGCTTTTGCAGATTTTTATTTAGAGCCTCCGAGTATGTTTTCTTGTATTTATGTGTGTTTTTTGCTGGTGCTGGTTTCATAGGTCTGTGTGAGACTGATGGTGTGATGCAAGTAATTCCCTTCACCTCTTGACTGCCTGGTCCAGTCTTGGGTTGAGAGAGAGCTTAGCCTCCAGTTTGGCTGAATAATTGCATCTCTCGCATGTATTAGTGTTTGGTGAAGGAGGAGAGGGTTGTCTGTGTACATGAGGCAATTGTAACACTGCCTAAAAATGCTCAGATTCACCAGTTGGACTGGAGAGTACACCTGAAACTGCCCTTTGGACATGCCTGGATAGGTACAGTGAACTGTTTTACTGATTGGCTGGTAAGGTCGAATAGAGAGCCTTGTCCTACTCTACAGTATAGGGAGTCTAGTGCTAAGGTTTATTAGTGCTTGCTATGAGTTTTGAGCAAGTGCTGGGATGCCAAACAACTGAGAATCCCTCATTGGCTATCAAACTGCAATGGGTATGCACTTTTTGGCCCTGTAAGTTGCTGCTGGCTTCCCAACCACCCTCTTCTACAAGGCCTGTTGATGTCATCTTCCTTAAGACTACTAGCTGCCATTGTAGCATCTTACTTAATCCGTGGTGCATGCAAAAGGTATTGTGATCTATAGTGTGTAAGACTAGATAGGTAGGGATTCTAATCTCACTCCAGGCACCCAAGCTCTCCTAAAAAATAGACGCAAAACATGGGAAACATGACTTCACCACAAAATAGATACAAGCAGAAAAAAGTTTTTACAACTAAGCAACAAGGCCAAAAAACAAATACAAATAGACAAGAAAAATTACTACTCAGATATACAAACAAAACACAAATATAGCCCATAAAAGTTCTGGGCAGCAATTAATAAAATCTTAAAACCAGGGAACACCGGTACTCCACCCCCAAATATCAATACCACCACAAACAATGGCGCCACTCTATTTAACCAATAGTTCGCCAAGTCCATTGTACAGCTCACAAATACAGGTTCTCCCACAGCTCATCATGACCCCTATAATTTAACAACAGGTCAAAATAGCTTCTCCTTACAACCGATACCAAGCAAAACAGTTTATAAATACTTATCCAAACTTAAACCCACTAGCTTAGCAGCAGATAAAATTCCTGCAGAATACCTCAAAACTGCAGCCAAAGCCATCTGATACTCCATCTCCCTACTAATTAATAGGTCAATCTAAGAACAATACATACCAAGCCTCTGAAAAATGTCACACATAATAACTCTTCATAAAGGTGGTAACTCAACAGAACTATCCAATTACTGGCCTATCATTATACTATTCCCACTGTCAAAAATTCTAGAGAAATGCATTCATTCCCAAATCCTTAACTATCTCCTAATTAATAATCCTCTGGCCAACATACAACATGGTTTCTGACCCAATCATAGCACTACCACACCCCTTACGGGTTTTTCTAACACTGTAAATCAACAAAGGAACAATGGCAACCTAGTATCATCTATCTTTCTTGATCTCTCCAAGGTATTTGATACCGTTTCCCACCCCAAACTCCTAACTACTCTCTCTAGACTTAATCTAAGTAACTCTACTCTTACGGTTGTCACCCATCCCATTATCAGTGGGATACTCATGGTTTGAGCTGCCTCATCCCATTGCCCACAGTGCACAGTAGTGGGACTTGAAAAGTCCCACTTTTAAATCACACTGAATCACTGTGGAAAAGCTACAATTACTTCTGGCTTTTCCACAGCAATTTTGTTACATCACAAACCCGGACCTGCAGGCAGAGCTGTTGCCTGTTAGGTCCTGGTACTGTAATTCGTGCAGCAATTGGCTGCAATTCATGAAGAGGGTGGGTATTGGGGCAGGAAGAGCCCTGCAAAGATCATGGCTATAGAGCAGTTTGTTTTCAGTGCTTCTACAGCCGCTATAAAAAAAGGACAGAGATTTTTTTTTTCAACAAGCGAGCCATCAATCCATTCATCCATCCTGCCATCCATTCATCCAGCCAGCCAGCCAACCATCCATTCATCCAGCCAGCCAGCCATCCATCCATTCCTCCAGCCAGCCAGTCATTGATCCAGCCAGCCATCCATCCATCCATTCATGCAGCCAGCCATCCATCCAGCTATCCAGTCATGCAGCCAACCATCCAGACAGCTAGCCAGCCATCCACTCATCCAGCCAACAATCCAGCCATCCATTCATCCAGCCATCCAGCCATCCAGTCATGCAGCCAGCCATCCAGCCAGCCAGTCATGCAGCCAGCCATCCAGCCAGCCAACCATCCACTCATCCAGCCAACAATCCAGCCATCCATTTAATCAGCCAGCCATTCATCCCACCATTAATCCATCCAGCCATCCATCCAGCTATTAAGCCTTCCATCCAGTCATTCATCCATTGAGCTGCTACTCCCACCAACCAACTAGCACACTCCAGAAGCCAGTGAGCCAGCCAGTCAGCTAGCCACTCCTGCAGCCATCCAGCTTGCCAGCTAGCCACTCCAGCAGCCAGCCAACCAGCCACTCCAGCAGCCATCCATCGTACCCATATCAGCATCTTCTTCACCACTCCTGTGGTGGTGTCATTGCAGAGGGTGTGGCCAGTGTCATATTGGCCACACCCCCATGTCCCACTTTGGCCCGCTTAAAGGTGGCAACCCTATCTACTCTACTTTGGTTCAATAACTATCCATTTAGCCAACAACAAGCTGTAAAATGGCAAAACTTCCTATCTCCACTCCTGCCAGTAACCTTGGGTGTCCCATAAGGTTCCATCCTTGGACCTCGTCTCTTCACAATATTTACCAATGACCTCCACAAAACACCACTCCATGCTGATCTGGACCAGTATGCCAATGACCCCAGTCTAATTTGCTCTGCCCTCACTTTCCAACTACTGCAGAAAATGACCCAAGAATAATTTTCCACCATAGAAATATGGTTAGCCAACTCACAACTAATATTTAAACCAAAAAACACAATTAATGCTATTTCATCCCATTAAAGCCACTGACCCATTCCACCATTTAAAATAATCTCATCTGACAATACTACCATATCTCCAGTCTATCAAACCAAGCTATTAGGTGTTATTATAGATAACAACATGAAATTTGACAAACATATAGCACAAACCATAACTAAAGTCCATTCTACAGATGCAGAAACTTCCTTACCAATAACAGCATAGCCACCATTGCAAAAACCCAGCTACTCTCTACATACTCTATGCCTCTCCATACTAACTAACCAAAACAAAGGAGACCTAAATAAACTAGCCAACTGTTACAACAAAATAGCCAAGTTTGCTACTGACTCAACTTTAAGGTCCCATCACTGTTTAGCCTTAATACAACTATCCTGACTAGAACTAACAACCCTACTCACTTATAATCAGCTTACATTAGCTCACCAGATCCTATACCACCCCAATAAAACTCCATGCCTGTAAGGCCTACTAAACCACTATACTAATAACCATCACTTAAGATCTACCAACAAAGCATTAGTAGAAATATCCAAAAGCAAGAATAGCTCAAGTGACTCTCTCTACTCCAGTGGCATTGCAAAAGTATGGAACACCCTTCCTCTAGAAATCCAGATCCTAGATAACAATACAACTTTAAATTCTACCTCCACCCCTACCTAACCAGTTCATGGAAGTGTACTTGCTCAGACTCAGGTTAACCCCCACTAGACACAATATCATACTGTATCTTAGACATCCCATAAAAACAGCTTCAGAATCATAACCCTTATATAAAGTTACAGGACTCAAATTGACCATTTGTCAAGTGCTCCATTTATCTAAGGCACACCCAAATGAGCATGGGTCAATGCCGCACCTAACTACCTTAACCCCCTAATAAGCTACAGACTTATCGAAAGAATTTCTCTTTTAAAGATTTTAAATGTATTTCTCTTATAAATAATTGTATATGTATGTTTTTGCTAATCTTATGCTATATGTTACTCTACTATTACTCCCATATATATTTATTTTGAAAATTTTTGTTACTATTTATGTATTGTTTCTATTGTTTAAATTGTATTGTTCTGGAGCTATTCTCACCAGGCCTCTGCTGAAAATGGGCAACCTGAACAGTGGGACTCTCCTGGTAAACAAATGTAAAATAAAATAAAATAAATAAATAAATAAATACATATTTGCATGGAGTTTATGGCCATTACTATGTCAACAGGCATTTGTTCAGCAGTACCCTCTTGTGGGATATTGACATAACTCACAGACTCCATGAGTGCTCACAGTTTGCAAGCATCAGCAAACATTGTTAGCCACATACGTTCAGTATTCGCTTGTATCATGGTTAAATGGATTCCAAGTAGTAGAAGACCCAGGACTGAGCCCTGTTGAACATTGTTGCTTACAAATCAGCTGTTGGAGGTGATTGTCCCTATGTTGAGCATGTGTGCAATCAATGGGCCACTTGTTGACCCCTACAATGATAGTACTGTGGATGCCTAAGTGGGTGCTTTGTAAATGATGCCTGACTGGGGGATATAGTCAGTTGGCTTGGCTCTGTCAAGGGGGTTGTATGCTCTGATGTCCCCTCACCCAGGTCATTGGTGACTGCCTCAGAAATGTCCACCATGTTTAACAGTCATGATCCCCCTGTCACACATCCAACTGTGTATAGTCAACTGTGTGTAGATCACATATATGTAAGCTGATCAGCTCCATGATGATCGCCCCTATGGCCATACAGATATGGATACTATGGCAAAGAGGTCTATAGTTCTGGTGGTCAGTGCATGCACCACCTCTGTGCAAGGGTATAACAGTTGCTGTTGTCCAGCCAATGGTTTCATTATAATTGCAAGGTGTTCTCAATGGTGTTAGTAATCCTTGACAGATCCCATGTAGGATGCATTCTGGGATGTTATCATGTCCAATAGATGCTATGTATCCTCTTTAGAGAGGCCATTTACAACCTGCTCTGTAGTTATGGAAGTTATGAGACAGGTTGCAGGAATGTCATGTGTCACATGTGGTGGGGACAGGGGAGTGAAGTTGACACAGAACATGTGGGACTACAGGTTAGCTATTAGTGCAGACCCATTCTATGTGTCATCGTTATGTATGAGTTCACTGACAATCTGGACCTATCCTTTAATTTTACACATGTAACTACACTATGCATTGTGGTTCTGCTTTGTGTAGGTGGCTAATTTTGTCACTTACTGTGTCTATACAACATCACAACAGCACTATGTGGTTGTTTTAGCTGAAGAGGTTGTGCCTCCATTTTAGGGGTGGCACCCTCACTCCAACTGTCACACAAAAATGTCCACCTCTTATTGAACAGCCTGATAATGGCAGTTGTCCACCAGGCAGGTTTGCTGTGCCATGAAGAGCCTGCATTCCTCCTCTCAGATGCAGCCAAGTTCATGCAGTTGTAATGCTGCTGGCATAATGCATGGGTGTAGAGTTCTGCATAGTTGCCTGTCCCATCAGAGGGGGAGGTGCAGTCAAGCTATATAAACCATTCCACAGGAGGTAATAAATAACTTTGTTGGAATATATGTCTGTATTGTTTGCAAGAGGGGGTTAGTGCTGGTAGTTTTAATGACACTGATCTGTGATCAGATCCCACAGGGGAGGACCACATATTGGGGGGCTGCAGTGGTCAACCATATTGGTAAATACATGATTCATTATGTTGGTTCCCCTTGGGGGGATGTCACAGCACTGATCCAGGGCATTATAGTTAAGGACGCAGACTAACCTTTGGGCAAGTGAGCTTCAGCATGACTAAGCAACACAGTTAGTGTTCACTTAATGCCAACCCACACCATGGTGTAATGATATATCTTGACAGACACACATACATACAAATATGCACAATAGGTGTGTGGATTCATGGAAATGCTCCTGTAGCTGGCTATTGCATGATTATGTGCCCTTCCAGTACTGAATGGCACCTGCAGAGTCTCTGGGAAATCACAGTGTCTCACAAAATCTGATGTGTAACTATCCTTAATGAGTATGTATACACCACCTGCATTACCTTGCATGCTATCATTTTGAGGTGTGATGATCTGGATGGACATGTAGTCTGGTATGGCTGTGGTGCTGTCCACAGCCTTGAACCAGATATCCTTGACTGCACATGTCTGCATAATCCAGGGTGGGGACACATTCCACATAGTGGGGTTCACTGTTGCCATACCCAATGTAGCAGCATAACCATGATATTGTATAAAGATGGCGTTCTCATTGCCAACTTTTTCCTAAACAACTGAATACAACAAAAAAGAACTTCCTCCTGGAAAGCGGACAACCACGTACCACCAATAAGTGCACCAACCTCTCTTCTTAAAAAACAGAATTTATTCCAAACACGTAGCCATACAACTGCAAAAGCTCTGTAAAAAGTGAAAATAGTGAAAATACTGTAACGTTAAGCGCTGTCATCATTAAATTAATTTTTCAGGTCTGGAGTAACATTTAGGTAATGCTTTAATTTTTGCTTGTACAGTCATTACATTCTCCGGATTAACATAGGGGGACAGTATAGGTCGAGATTGGGCGGTTTTTAGTAGGTTGTCACAATTAATATTTCTTTTCATTTGTTCATTCATATATTTTCTTATTGGTTGACATGCATTTTTTATTAGTGGGCAAGCATTTTTTGTCAGTTTACAGGCACTTTATATGGTTATAGATAATATGCATACATGCATTTTAATGCAATAATATCAACCTTTTCTTAGTGTTTTTATCAGCATATATGCATATATTTTTTGTCAGGTACATAATGTGTATGTAAAATTTTGATGTACATCGGTTATATGTTCCTTACATTGCAATAGCCCATTTGTATGTAAATATTTTGGGTTTAGGAACAAGGTTGCAATTTATGAGGTTTTTGTATATGTCTTTAAAAGTTTGAATGAGTGAATTATGGCACCAAATTTCAAATAAAGGAAGTGTGTGTTCAGTTTTTCAGTGTTCTGAGGAAGCCCACATTGTAGTGGGTGAAAGCGCTTAACGTTACAGCATTTTCACTTTTTACAGTGCTTTTGCAGTTGTATGGCTATGTTTTTGGAATAAATTCTGTTTTTTAAGAAGAGAGGTTGGTGCACTTATTGGTGGTACGTGGTTGTCCGCTTTCCAGGAGGAACTTTTTCCTAAACAGTGCATCTAAGATGCATTGTGGGGTTGCCAGTAGCCTTTGCCGGGACTCCACATCTCAGGAGTAAGATGTGAACACCATTACTGGTGAAACATTGATGTCTATTGAGCAAGGCATCCCAGGCAGACATGTAGTAGATCCCTTGATGATGACACCACACACTAAGGCAATTATTGACTTCCATCACTTTCTGTGTGTATGGAGTCATAATTCTAGGTGAGGGTCAACTGCAGCCCAAAAGCTATGCATATACCCATGAGAGGCACAGACTGGTTAAGAACATTCATATGTCTGCACACAGGCTGGTGACATATCTCCCTAGTCAAACACACCTGCAGGAATTATGATGTTAACATTATGTTAACTGATATCCCTTGATTTGCAGCAATATTTAGTAAGGCCTATTGTGTCAACCCACAGACAGCAATCTGTGATCTCTCCCATATGTAGCCACTTGACACAGACATCATTGTGTCTCACAATGTCATCACCTATGACCAAGAAGTGTGAGTTTGTGTTTTGCCTCAGGTGTTTGACCAGTGAGAGAGTGGTACATGCAGTATTATGTGTACTGTGCCGTGTCCGCCCAAAACCGCGTAACCCAAAAGCGCGCATCCATAACCGCGCTCCCTTAAGCACGCACCCGAATGCGCGCTTCCATATGCGCGTATACATATGCGCACCCATATGCGCGCGTAAAAATATTTAGAACAAAACGCCAAGTATGACTTGGGAAAACTTCCTCAGTCCATAGTCAGCCCGACCAGCACTCTAGAATTACTTGTTAGGAGGAAGCAGAAGAAAAAGAAAAATAATTCAACTTCTGCTCAAAATCTGAAAAAAAACATAATCAGAGAAGAAATCTCACAAAGTGCTTAGTAAAATACTTTCCCTTTTAAAAGGTAAAAACTTGCATGGAAATGCTAATACTGTTCAGGCAAGTAAAAAATAATCTCTAGCTTTATGGACATGAAATATTGATTTTAGATAACATATTGCAGTTCAAAAGTATGCACACTTTTCTTATAAAGGTAAGGTGGACACTGCTGCAACTACTGGTAATACCAGAACTAGACTGGATGTATTTATTGCAGCCATGGTTAGCTGTATTAGGCAGCTGCCATGTATATAAATCTAACTTGAATCGTATCTATCTATTTATGGCCTCCTTGATCCTTAGCAATCTGGATTCAGATGCTGACATAGTACTGAGCCCACCTTAGATGAAGTGGATAATGGCTGTGCAGTCAGAAAGGATCACCACTGTTCTTCAGTGCCATCCTTCTCCAAGTCTCAGCTGCATTCAAGAGTATCAAACAAGGATAGCTTGACCATGCACCATTATAGTCACACTGCAGCATTTCTGATTGGAGTGATTTTTACAGTTGTTGCTATATGCTGAATGTAGTTGCATGCATTAATTTTTCAGGTGTTGATCTCTGTGATCTGGAGTTGTACAGGTCTCTACTTTGATTCTACTGCTGGTTAATGTCTGTAGGCTTCCATGTCAGCTCCTGGTAATTACTGCTGAACTGCAGCCCTTCAGTGGAAAAACTAAATATAATTATAATTATTTTACTTATTTTAATGCTATGTTTATTTTATTACGCGCATATGAAATGCGCGCTTTTGGGTGTTTTGATATCGTGCGCACATGTCCTATTCTTCCAAACCAGCTTTTGGCTACGCGCATATGGCAGCGCGGTTATGGGAGCGCTCTTTTGTCATGCGCGCTTTTAGGGTGGTGCCGTACTGTGCACTCCAGAGGCAGGATTTTCTCATGTGTCTGGCAATGAGCTGCATACATGCAAGTGGGTGTCATGTGGGTGTAGGTGGTGCAGAATGTGAGCTGTGCAGGTTGGCATAATGTTCATTGCCATATGTAATGACTGTTGTTGGGGACACCATGGCAGCAAGGTTTGAAATGCTGGCACACCTGGCATGTTGTGTTTGTGTGTCATGGGATTAGAGGGGTGCGGACAACTCCCAAAATCTCATCAGCAGGTCCTGCAAAGGTAGGATCATGCTGCCACACACTTGAGGTTGACAGCCTCATATATATATATATATATTGTTTGTAGGCACACCTTGCAGTGAAGATGTGAATGCCCATGCATGCATAGAGGACTTGTTCAACTTTACTGACATTATGTTGACCATGCAAGCGTACAATGTCTGTCAAGCAACTAGACAGCACACTGGTTGTTGTGTAACATGATGTGGGAACACAGATGTGTGTTTTGGGTACATAACTGTACAGTATGACATGCTTAGGGCATGTGGCAGGTGGACACACATTGGCCAAAGGTGGCCAGTCCACTGCAGTAGGCCTCACAGCCATGTCATGCAGATATCCACCAGTAATCTGGTTGAAGGGCAAGATGCATGACTACCTGTGAAACTGTCACCTATGATGGATCACCACTAGTGTGCTGATTGTTACAGTAAGACTTGACATCTATGTCAGTGGACATTGTACATTATATTGTGGTGCTACAGCAGTACTACTAACCCCCCTCTTGTCAGTTCCCTAGTGATATACTACCAACCCTGGAACAGATGGCTTAACACATGAACAGCCAAATGATTGCTCAAATTGATAATCAAGACATCTACCTAGAAAAGGGTATGTGAAGCCTACAGATCCTTTCATGATGTGGGACAGCTGTGTGGATGAACAAGCAGACTGTTTCCTATCATGGCTTTAGTAACATTTTGAGTGTGATGACAGAAAATGTATTGGAGCGTGGTATCCTATGTGAGAGTGGTGTCGATGAGACCAGCAGTAGTAGTTTTCAGCCACCGGCAATTTTGTGGACTCCCATACTTGACACAGTTTTCACAAGGTAATTGTGTCTTTCAGAACACAATACTTGGGTAGTATCCAACTGCAGAATACCGGTGTAACCTTCACAGGGTATACATATTACACTTCCATAACATGTTTGTCTGTGCTCTGTACAGACATTTTGGATGACTCTCTTCTTGGAACATGCTAGAAGCAACTGCGATACTTAGTTGCACAAAGGACAACCAGCATGTAGTGCCAAGCAGTATCCCCAGATCTCTGAGTCATGTGACATGAAATGCCATGAAAGGAGTTAGCATGGATATGAGCAGTAACACTGTCATACACCTACTGACACTTGACCACACTGTTTGCTATGCTCAGGGCCAAATCATGCCTACTGATTCTAACTGGTGGACGCATTGAGTGTTACACTATGCAATGGATGATGGAAATATTACTCACTTTACCTACCATGGCCTGACAAGGTGTTTGACAATATTAGGACAGCAGGCCTCGCTGGAAACTGTGTAGGTTATCTCATGGATAGACAAGTGTCTAACAGTCATAGTCTGGGAAGATGACATTGGGAGACCTACACTGCAATGGCACCAGTCACCAGTGGATTTCCCCAGACATCATTAATGGAGTACCCCTTCTAGCCGTTCCTTCTCTGCAGTCACAGCCACTGCCAGTGCCCTCTGACTTGACTACTTTAGCAGGTGATTGCATATCAGGAGCTGTCACTGAATCCCACACATAATCCACAGTTATCCAGGATGGTCTGAGACACACATTTAGTTGTCTGAGCCACTGAAAAATACTAAATGCCAGTGACTGCACAATACTATCCTTTGGAAAGTCATCCCCCCCTGGGAAATATAGTAGCACCCACACACCATACACAGTTTAGCCATTACTCATGGACTTACAGACACAGACAGTAATGCAGCCTTCGACTCTCAATGGTCGGTAAGATGTGGGGATGCAGTCCATGTTGTCTAACCTAAACAGAGAGGTCTGCAATGTAACTCCCAGACTGTCATTGCTATACTGAATGTGGCACTCATCACACCCATCATTGTGTACAATGGCACCCTTACTATGTCACTACACAGGCATATCTTACAACTGTAGCAGCCACACAGGTTTCATGGTACAGCAATACACATTGCAGATAACATGTCCTATGGAGTCCATGTCAAGACCGTACATGTGTAGTCTGTCTCATAAATGATGTGGAGGGGATGTGTATGGCTGCCATACAGAGAGGTGTCAGAACCCACTGTGTACCTCCCATGTACCCATGACAGGAATAACACGTCTTACCTGTCCTATACACCTACACCGTCACTGTGGTATAAATAGTACATGCTGGAGAGACAGGTTTGTAACACAGGCAGTGCACCCTGTATGTAACAAGCCCCCCCTCATGCATGTGAAGCACACATTTCCTGTGACACACATCATGTTCAGGTTACACAATGGGATGCTGAACAAGACAATCATAGCTGTTGTCAGACAAATGTCTGTACTGGACACAGGAAATTTGTAGATGGGTCATCTCCAACACTACAGCTTGTAGATGTGTTAGCTCCCAAAACCCTGGTGACACTTATCAAGGGTATCAGACCTTTTCACAGATTAGAGATTTATGAGTACACTGAATGACACCATTGTCCTTGTTAGCCTGTTAGCATGGACCTATGGAGCCATGCACCTATAGTGCTGTACCTTGCTGAAGACATATTTCTTCTGTGCTGACATGCTATCCTGTGCTGTAACCTCTATGGCTTTATTGCTGCTGTGTATCCATAGGTGCTGCCAACAGAGTCTTGAAACATCCTTTAACAGAAACACATAAACAGGTCAGTGATCCACCATTCATTGTGTAAGTATACAGCTATTACAACATCATACAACATAAAGTACAAAAAATTATGTGGCTTACTCATTACAAATGTCAACTACAGTATCTGTCAGTAACCACAAGTGGCATGGCAAAACAACAATGCATTACACAAGTATATGTTAATTTATATAGCCATCCTGTGCATCAGACACATAGCTTCATTTCTTTGCATCGATGATGATGATGACAGGGATGTGCACAGGTATCCTCACTTGCACATGGTGTTGTGTGGGGGTGCAAGAGGCCTCGGCTTACCCAAAAGGTTGACAGCATGTGTGTGAGTCAGGAAGGGAAGCAGGCAAGATTGACCATGGAAATCTGCCGTGTGTGTCTGTGGTGTGTGTGTGTAAGTGTACACAGTCAAGCTCAGTGCTAGCCATATATGTGTGTATGTTGGACAGCTATGAACCGAGCATGGTAGAGCTGACAGTTCAGTCTCTGGCCCCGAAGACAGGAACTGTCTCTGCCAGGAGTTGCACTGGCACCTCCGTGCCCAAGGTTAGAAGTGGTGTTAGTACCTGATGGTGACTGCTGTCTGCTGGGACCATGTCCTCCACTGGAATGCCCAGGACCATGAGCCCATGGCCTGCCACATCTCGGTGTGGACAGAGTACTCCCCTCTGAAGCACTGGATGTACTGCCACTACGGGAGCATGATTGTGTATGGCCATGTAGAATCTCAGCAGATGTGGTTGCTGACCTACATCCACAAGGCCAGTGCCCAACTCCACCCACATGTTCTAGCACAGACACTGTACGTTGCAAGGCAGACACTGTCTCAGCCCATCTTCTTTTCACTGCATCAGTGAACCAATCCAGGGTGTCACCAATGCGGTGAAGACAGTCATGGATGTCACACTGTGCTGTATCCATAACCCTGAGCATACATCTGGAGTTCCTTTTAGAACATGCCTGTGCCTCCATGATGGCCTGAAACATATGCCAAGTGAACCATGATGTGACACCTACAACAAGTGGTGGAAGGATAGCAGGCCTCCTATGAGCACCCCTATCAATCCGCCTGTGTGGAACCTCACCAGGTCTCTGGCTATGGCCAGTGTCTGCACTCACTGAAACCATAGTTGCAACACTTTCCTGTAAAATGTCCACACCCACTGACTGTCCAATATCTGTGGCCTCTGGGGACTGGGTATGTGTAGGCATATCAACTGTGTGTGTTGACAATGAGGGCAGAAGAGTGATGTCAACCTCAGGGACAAATTCAGCCCTTGAACCTCCCACCTCTGCCTCACTGTGGCCACTATCATCATCAGAGTCTGAAGGGACACTGACATCAGGTTGTGTAGGGGACAGAGACCAAACCCCTGGTCACCTGTGATAAGAAACAAAAAAGCAGTGCATTAATACCCACACTATTATGTCCTTCAGTGGTATGTTGCAATATATGTACAGCTCTATACACTGTTGGTACTATTACAGATGTGTTGAAGCCCCAATCTCATATAGTAGGGCAAGGGGACATTAATTTTCCCACAAACAGCTCTAGTTACTTGTAAATAAAAGCTCTTTATACAGAAATCTCATCAGCAACAATGAGGTACACTGTTAACATTTGTGAAGACTCTGCACAGTTGACATATATGACAATCTGCAATGTCCTGACAATACTGTCACAGCTATCAGTGTGGTTACACCTACAAGTGATACATATGACTCTAACATGTATACAGTCAGAAAATATCTGTGCAGTTGGCAATCATGCTGACAGTGCACCAATCCAGGCAGCAGGCTTGTGATGACACTTTAGGGATTACATTGTTGTAAATCTACATCTATAACAAAACAGTGTCATGCTTACCTGGAGCAGGTCACTACCTGCTGGACCTATGAAAAGTTGAGAAAGAGGTAATATCAGTACCACAACATATTGTACCACAACAAGGTAATACATTCATGTATCTCACATTTATAGTAGCTACTGTGTTAATTGTTATATCAGTCAACATCTGAGCATGAGAGTCAAACTGCAGTTAACTCCCCCAAAAGAACATAGACCTGACACCCATGTAAGAGTATGTACACCCTGACACACTGAATGCTACAGTACTGCAATGGTAATCAAACTAAGCTTACCTGAAAGCTCCTCTGCTATGGAACCTGTGGTACCCTCATCCATAATGGACAGTGTGATGGATGCCTGGGAGCTGTCATGTGTTTCTAGGTGTGTCAGGAATTGCTCAGTGGCAGAGAGTGGTTGTTCTGCTGCAGGCCCTCCACCAGTGATGCCACAACCCCTGGCTACATCTACTGCTGTTCTGCCTGGAGCATTGATCATGTCTGTTGCACACTGTCAGACCTGCTCATATGTCCTGCTCTGATGACCTGTGACATTCACGTCATGGACAACATCAACCCACAATGCTGCCTGCTGTTCCCTGTTTTGCCTCCCCCTGGACAGTAGGAGTTCATGGTGTTGTTGGAGGCCTTCAAGTATAATATCATTCTCCACATCTATGAAAGGTGCACAGCATCTTGGGTACATGTTTCCTGAAAGACAACAGAATGGAAACACATGTCAGGATGACATATGTGGAAGTACACTATGTAGAGATACAGCATGAGCAGAATGGCTGGCAATATCCACTACTTGATCACACATGTCATATTCCACAGTGTGCAAACATACTAAGAATGTGGATACAACTAAGATACTAGCAATAGTCAGCTATCCCATGTGTGCCATGACAGATATTGCTGTATCGTATACTCAACACTGGAGTCTATTATAGTGTGTTCCCTACAAATATTGCAGTGTGCCCCCTAGGGGCAAATCCCCTTTAGATATGAGAAAACAACAGTGCCAAACAAATAGCAGTGTGCTTTTAGAACCACAATAAAGGGACAGTCCCACAAGACCGGTGTGCCACATTGACAAAAAACATTCCACCCTTGATGTATTGTACATCCTCTATAGGTGTAACAAATCTTGAGATCAATGACATGTTATTATCACAGCTCTAAGAAAGGCTTAATGCTGTAATCCCTATATATTCACACATCTACATCCTCTTTCAGACAAAAAGGTTACATACCTGCTGGAGTGCAAAACTCTTCTACTGATATGTGGTGATATTTAAGTTTTTGCAAATGCGTGCTCTGTGTGCAGAAAGTCTCATACAGAATGGTTCCCCATAACTAGCAAGTTTGCTTTTTAACATGCTTCTGATTAGCAGGTGATTGCCTCTTAACCAATTTGTGGTTCTGAAATGCTAATTGCAGCCAACACAGCTGATTTGCACTATCATCAGCCAATGACATGCAACCACTGTACAAGATATAAGGCCTTCATGTAGATTAGAAGCACTTTATGATATGTTGTGCTGGATATTACTGGGGTGAGGAGACTATGTCATTGCAGAGGGGTAGGTCTGTAGCAGCTATTGTTGCATAGACATGTGTGTGTGCTACAGGCTGCAGCTGCTGCTGTAGGTAATAGGTCTAGGCAGAGAGTGTGAAAATTTTGGAGGACAACAAGCTGTAGGACTAACTGTGGTAGCTGTGTCAGCCTTGTTGTAGAAGCAGAGCCAGAGTGAGGGTACCCATTCCACACCAATTAAGGCTTGTGTTTAAGGTAAGTATGTTAGGCAATGGTATCATTAATAGAGTACTAGGCAACATGTTTATTGTGTCCTTGAGCAACATAGGGGGTAAATATAACATTATGTCCACCATTTGGGCAACTGTATGGCCACGTGTTACAGTATAGAACTCATTTCGAACATTTATGCTGGCAGTCCTAGTTACAAGCAGGGGGCTCATATGTGTATGTTAGTTGCATAGCTGTGCTAATCTGCACTGGGAGTTTGAAAGGATTGTGTACTACACTCTGATAGTAGTGGGCCTTATTTGCATTATCTGAGTTAAAATCCTCTGTGAATGCATATTAATGCATGATGTGACACTTTATGCACTTACAGTTTTGCAATAGGGATACGTGAAGTGTGTTCCTATCTGCAGGCCTGTGACTTCCATCAATGAAAAGCAGACATTCCATTTGAAATGCATTGTCTGGATCAAGAGTGCATGACTCAGCTGGCTTCACAATAATGTAATTTAAATGCTACACATTACTGGATTTGAACCCAGGGCTGTGTGTGGCAAAATATATTGTTTGCAAGGCATTTAACAGACTGAGCTACTGGGTCACTGTTACATCAGGTGCATTTGCAAGATATAAGTACACATATACAAGCTGTGACATACTTTTTTTTACAGCCATCATTATGTGCATCACTTTATATGGATGTATTTCTACACCAAGGTCCCAGTTGAACATGTATTTTGTCAGTAATGCCTTAGCAGGTGGATTTGTAAATGTTGCTGATAAAAGGGGACATTTACCTCCTATTAATGACATCACTTACATCCATTATTCTGTGTTTAAGTTTCCAGTGATGTACTCTTGCACCAGACTCCAAGGTGCACTCCCAATTTTTCCATTTAGCTTTAAGCAAGTTTGAGCACAGCTCTGCTTAAACATGCTTAAGGAGTGTAACTTGCAATTGTTATGTTTTGCTTAAACCACCTGTTTTAATTAACAGCTGTCTGGTGTGGAAGGTTTGAAATAGGGGACAGGTGTTTATTTTGTACATCTTTATTATTATTAATATATATATATATATATATATATATATATATATATAGCTTCAATCAGCTGAGCTTAGCAAAGCTGCACAATGCACCACTTTGCACAGCATTACACTAAAACATATAAAGAAAAAAATGGGGAGATAGGAAAGTGTTGAAATGGAGTGCAAGCGGTGGGAAAAACATATTGACAGGCAGGTAGGTATGTGCAGGAAGGGTGTAGGAAATAACCATAGCTATCCATTTCTTTTACAGCCACAACTGTGCACTTTGACAGAATTTATAGATGACTTTGGACTTTCACCCACAGAGACAGGGTTGAGGACAACATAATTTAATTGCTAAGCCAGTTGGACTAAATTATGTTTGTTCAGTGGACATCTGTGCAAAATGGAGAGCTATGTATGGGATGATATTTTTTTTGGGATATGTGCTCATTTTTTTTTTTTTTTAAGGTGAGAGTGGAATGTTGGGGAAGGGACATAGCTACATGGGGAGGTAAGTTGGGTAGATGATGAAGCTTTTGCAGACAGACAAGACAGCAGACAGGAGTTGTGTGTGAAACAAGAGGGGGTAAACAACTTGGATGGGGAAGGTGTTGTGGAATCTCAGTCCAGTGTGCCTTTACAAGGTAGCAGCATGACTCACTTCCTCACCCATGGGACTATTAGCACTGCTCTATCACTTCCCCAAGCATGACTATGGTGGAGGCTGGACTCTGGGGTGAGCCTACCCACCAGGGTTGCCAGTATGCTCGCCATCTGATGCAGGCATCATCCAAACCCACAGTAGACAATCCCATGCAGTTCATCATGGGTGACAACTCCCCCTTCACCACCGCTCCCATTACTTCCCAACACTGCAGGTAGTGCAGGAGCAGCAGAGGGGGTAACACCAGGCTTGGTTGCAGAAGTGCTGGGACCCAATGCCACAGCCGGAGGAGGCAAGGTAGGCAGATCATGAGGAAATGGCCGACCTTGACGTGCTGTACTAAAGCAGTTATAACAATAAGTTAAGGTTAGTAATAACCAAACCAATGTTAGTATTAATATAATGGAACATAACATTTATTAATTAAAATACATATTAAGGTATATTATGTGTAACATAACATTAAGTAACATAACAGTAAGTATGTTAATAGCAAGCCAGTATAAATTAAACCATAAGGTCAATAAAATAATTATTTTAACAAAATATGTTTATATTAAATCATAATAATAAATAACAATAATAAATTAAAGATGATATGGGGTGGGGAGAGAGAGAAAAACATACCATTAGTTACCTGGTAGGAAAAATTACTACACAGAGTACTACTACATACTTCTACAGGTGTGCAGTGTCAGTTGTGAGTACAGTGACTACAATACTTCTATAGCTGATATAGTATGTACATGCCTCTCAAGCTGTTAACATGAGACAGTATGGGCCAAGCACTAACAAATGCAGATACACAACTACACAGACCAGTTCCACATAATGTGGAATTACATAACTATGAAGGTGTTCTCTAAATGGATTTGAAAATATATTGCACTCCAGGTAATCATTTATGTGATAATCATGGAACAGATTAGGCAGTTGTAATTACATTATGAAAAATTGTAACAGTTGAGAGGTATGTTTGTGTACATAAAGTAAACTAGACAGCCATCATTCCTTAGTTGGCAGGCATGGGAGTAGAACCAAAAAGCTGTGACTGCAGGTGACATCTGCAAATAAAACAACTAACTGCAGAAACTTACAACAGACATGCAAGGAATACAGCCCTAATGCAAATATTAGGACAGATTTATTTAGGAAAACACAATGTTGCTTAACACTTTATTGGTACTGCTGTTTATTATCTGTGATGTCTAGAAACAATATCTGCCCATAAAGTGGGCTACCTCACCCATATATCTTTTGTTCCTGGAGTGAGAGGAAAAGAGAGCATTATGTGACTGAAACTGGCCTTAAGACATCCTTGAACTGTCTATGAGTTGAGCAATACACTATGCAGACCATTACTTTTGCATTCTACAGCTATTACAGTTTTACACTAAACTGCAGGGACATTAGAACAGACATGCAATGAATACAGCCATATGCAAATCTGAAGACAGATTTACTTAGGAAAACACAATTCTGTGCAACACATTCTTGATACTGCTTTTTATTATCTGTGAAGTCTACACACAATAACTTACAATAAAGTGGGCTACCTCACCCATATATATTTTGTTCTTGGATTGGGAGGGAAAGAGAGCATTATGTGACTGAAATTGGCCTAGAAACAACCTTGAACCATACTATGAGTTGAGCAATACATTTATCAGGCTATTGCTTTTGCATTCTACAGTTATTACTAAGAGCTGTAATGCACTTATGTTATGACAACACAATCCTGCTGTGCAACCTTTTGCTTACTTTTAATGGTGTTTAGTGTTTATTGCAATACAGTTGTTATTGTTCATTTATTGCAGTACACTTTTAATTGCCCATTTATTGTACTACAGTTTGTATTGTTTATTCTTTATTGCAGTACAGTTTTTTATTGTTTATTGCACTACAGTTAGCATAATATATTCATACTTACCACAGTCATGGCGCAACCTGGCCAGGCACCCGGCATTGGACTGGATGTTGCAAGCTCTCTGAGCTGCAGCTGTTGGGAGAGAAGCACACCATTATGCATACCAGTTTTGCACAGATTCAGCTTGCATTTTAGTAAAATAATAGAAGAAATATATGCATATGTCTGGGGCATGCCTAGCCTCACCTCTTGGATCCAGGTGTCCAAATTCCCCTCTTTCTATGCTTCAGGTCATCATAGCGGTGACAACACTGTTCACCAGTGTGGGGGATACCAGTAGCACTGGTAAGGTCCCTGACCAACTGATCCTAGGCCTCAGCCTTACATTCTGAACCCTGCTAATTGTCCTGCAGCAGCCTGGGTTCATAACTGCGTATCAGGAGCACAACGAAAACCCTGGACTCCTGCACACCCCATCTCTGCACCCTAAAGCATGCACCCTCTCCAACACCACCTGACATACTGTCAGTTAGACTCCAGTGAATGCTGCAGAATTCCCACCTATTGCCCTTAATATAGGCAGCTTTCCCACCATTACACATCATTCAGCAACATTCAAAAAAGTGCTGCAGTACTTAGCATCACACAAACCAGCTAAGCAGAGCTGAGCATTCTGAAAACTCCCACAACCATGGCTTTAGTGAAGCTTATCAATGTGCAAACAGTAGTAGCCACTAATCACATTTAAGCAGTGCTTAGCACTGCACAATTGTTCCAAATGTAAAAGCTATGTTTTTAAATTAAACAAAAAATTTAGATTACATTAAACAAATGGTATATCTGCTAAGGACTCAAACCTGGTGCCTATGAAGCTTTTGGCCATCACTCTACCCATTTAGCTACTTGAATAGTATAGAAACTAGTGTACCTTCACATATGCTACTAAGCTACCATGGTCTGCCGAGCAAACAAGCTTAAATGGGCTTAAATAAAAGCCAAAATAAATAATTAATTGCATCCTGTTTCTATTTTTAGATGTCTGGTAGGTGTCTGCTATCCATGTATAAGCATTGCTGTGCTCTGTTCCACACCGCACAGACATTAATAAAAATTATAAAAAAGAAAAAAAGATATAAAAAAACCTAGATATTATAGTTAATTACATCCGGTTTCTATTCTTTGATGTCTGGCAGGTGTCAACTGTCTATGTGTGAGCACCGCTTGGCATTGTTCTTCTCTGCACCACGCAAACAGACATTAAAAAAAAATAATAATTCAACAAAAATTAGACATTTAAAGCGCAAACTATTAATTCACAGCACATGTGAACAGCAGCAAGGAACCTTACAGGGAGCTTCATCATGTACTGTATATAACATCTGACCAGCCTCAACACTTCTGCTTACACTGATTCAATATCATTCTTACTATGCTCTTCCTTGGAAGCACACCATGATTGATATGCACAGTGCTCCACAGAGGGGGAACCATGGCCATGTACAGGGATACATTCTGTGTAGGCTCTACATGGAGCCTACACAGATTTTCTTGAATCCTGGGGGTAGATGACAAAATATTAATGGCAATATATGCCTCTAGAATAAAACAATTTCTTCCATTGTTGATAAACAATGATCAGACTGGGTTTATAATGAAGAGAAACAGCTATGATTATCAAGGGAATACTATGAATAATTGATGATACTAATAATTCAAAAAACAACCAAGCTTTGGTTAGTCTGAATATCAGTAGTGCATTTGATTCAGTTAATTGGGAGTACTTACTATTAGTAATGGAGAAATGCAATTTTCCAAACAGTTTCTTACAATTAATCAAACTTCTCTATGAAAACTACTTTGCATACATTAAGACTGATTGGGAAGTATATGAACCTATCATGATTACTAAAGGTATTAAACAGGCGTTCTTCCTGTCCCCATTGCTTTCTGCTCTAGTTATGGAACCTTTTGCAAATTATGTAAGATCAAATAAAAACATCAAAGGCGTTTGAACAAATAAGGATTTAATCCCCAAAATACAATTATTTGCTGATGACATCATATTAACATTGACTGATTGCAATTCATCTCTTACTGCAGTATTCCAAGCAGTAGAAATATTCCAGAAGAAATTAGGACTCAGTTTTAATTACAATAAGACTAAAATACTACCTGCTAATTATAATATTAACAAAATAGATAAGAAATTACATAAATACATTGTGAAAGATGGTAAAATCACTTAAGGATAATATTTTTTGATAATATTAAAGATATAACAACCCTTAATTATAATAACTTATATTCCATAAAACAAGCTCTTACTAAATGGAATATTTTTTCCACTATGGAAGAAAGACTCTCCTTAATTAAAATGATTAATCTGCCTTAAATTCTATATATATATATATATAATACAATCTTTTTCTCTCCTACTCCCCCCAAATATAAGAGTATAATTCTTTGTTTCTGGGATTTTTATGGTTTCCTAATAAGCCTAAATTGGATTTAAACCATCACATTAGAGTCTGAACATTGGGTGATACTGGTCTTCCAGATTTTTAATTATATTCCTTATCCTCAATTATTAAGACACTATTTTTTTGGTTAAATAACAATTATAATGCCAAATCGAAAGGTATTCAGGGAGATATTTGGTGTAAATCCAATAATTTAACAAAATCATATCATACTAAAATAGCTATTAATAATTAAAAAAAGCTATTTTATAAAAAAACAAACACAAACCAGTTAATTCTTATTATCTTAATACAATAATAACCTCCTTTAAAATGTCATTTTTAGGAACCCTGAATATAAAGCATGGATTTGCTTTGTATTTTTAATTGCCTGTACTCAAAATGGTATTAATACATTTAATTTAACAACAATGACTACATTTGAAGACAAAAAACTATTATATGACTATGAATTAATTACTAGGCAATGGGAAGTTACAAAATGTTGACCATATCATTAATAAGTTTAGATATGTAGTTAGAAATTCAAAATTATAGACAATTAGTTGAACATAAGATTGAGCTAATGCAACCAATCGTTAGAAATTCTTTCCCCACATTCATTGATTTACTCATTATTCCAATGCACCAGAATATAATTGGAAAGGAACATCTAGCCATAATATATAAGGTACTTAAGAAATCAACAGTATGTCACAGAGAAATCTACCGGGATTATTTTAGACTTGTTAATAATAAATCCCCAAGTGAAGATGATAAAAAACTAATACTGAAATCTTCAGAACAACCTACTTCATCACTAAGGTAGAGGATATTATCTTGGAAGTTCTTACATAGAACCTTTATCACACCACATAAAGATATAGGATGCTGGAGATGTAAACTAAACGTTAAAGCTGACTGGCAGCATATGTTTTACGACTGTATAAAACTTAAAACATATTGGGATAATATGAATTCTCTCACAGTCTATTTTAATGATAAATTTATGCTGATCAAATCTCTTATTTTATTTAATACACCTATTCCTACTTGTGCTATGAAAATAAAATGCCCTCTTTTATGGAGTATCTTAACATTAGCAAGAAAAGTCATCACCAAGAACTGGAAGAATCACACAACTCATACTATGAAGGAATTTGTACACTTGGCAACTAAAGTGTGTCATCTTAAACTTATCATGATCAAGACAAGAACATCTAGAATCACCTCTTCATATAATATATGGTTGAAATCCAAAGAACTGCTGGATAAATAGACTTTAATAATTAACTAACAGCTACTATTATCACATTTCCTTTTATGTTTAAAAAGATTTGTTTTATAGTAGACACATTGTAGATAGTTATTTAGTTGTTTATTATTGTTCTTTTATATATGTATGTTTGTTTTATAATATTTCTATTATCGTATATTAATGTTTTGTTGTTAACATTTTCAATAAAACAATCTAGAAAAAAAGAAGATGGAATTTTAACATCTGTGACTGTTCAATACTGAAACATAGTCATGCTTCTCATCCAGAATGAATGCTACAAATGTTTTAAATCCAGTAAAACTTCTGTCTTGTACTTCATGCAGATATTTGTCAAGCAGATTGCTCACACTGTTCCTTCTGAGCATGCACATGTGGCTGAGCATGCTGTTTGTATATAAATGTGTGGATTTGCACAAGAGGATGACAACTGTTTGCTTTGTAGATGTCTTTATGTTATTTAACTGCATCTGCAGTACTGTATTGGATGCATGGTTGGTAGCTATCGTTAAGTAGCTAGTATGGCATAATGAGATATAAACTACTTATAAATAATGCCTACATCTGCATGTACAAAGCAATACTGCAGATGCAATTATATAGCCAACAATACTTAAAAGACGGATGATGTCTACTGGTGAAAGGTCATTATAAGATATCTCAGATAGTTTAGATATTTAAGCTATTAAGCAAATTACATTCTAAAATTTTTCCTTGCCACTCTCATTAAACCATGACTTAGAAATTACACCGTCTGTGTCAGTTGACAGATTAAATTGTTTTAAGAAACACTTTGCTATAAATTAAAACAATTAGATGAACTTTTCTGTAAAAAAAAAAAACAAACAAAAAAAACACACACACACACACACACACACACACACACACAAGAATGTTACTTCCAGTGGTCAATCAGCCATAAAATGCTTCAACAAAATTACAGCACTGGGCATATGCATAGCTTTATTCAAGCATTTATTTAAAGTGTGTCCCTCACAGCCCATAGTTAATGGTCTATCCTTAGCTTTTAAACACATGGCTTTAAGATCTTCAGTAGAAAAAAAATATTTTGAGTTTGACAAAGTTATCATAAAATATAAAATTCAACAGAGAAGAGAATGTAGGTAATACCATTAAGAAAAGCATTAAAACATGTCAGTTTTGTGTAAAATGTAGCCTTCATGCCATTATCTATCAGTCATCAAAGAGTGACATACTACAAGAATTACTATTTTATTAGTATATACTAAAAAAATATTCAAAGTGTCTTGTTTTATTTCCCAAAACTTACTCTGAATACAATAGGTAAAACACCATTAGATCTGATATAAATAATATATTAGTAACATTGTAATATAAACATAATGTATTTGAAATTTTGCTATAAATACATTGTGGTGTAAATGGCACCAAATGCTACCTCCTCATTGTTCCAATCATCTCTAAAACACCATTGTTAAGCAGGAAAAATGTTTTAATAAGATATCTTGGATTGAAGTAATTAAATGCCTGTTTTCACATTCACTTTCAAGATGACCACTTACAGCTTATAAAGTTTCATGTTTGCTCAACAGTTCTCTAGATTTTTTACATTCATGGAAACCTAGAATACTCCTTCTGCCAAGTTATTTTCTCCATTTTAGAAAGGAGATGTCCTATACCTGTAAGTGATAAGGACATTTGTTGAACTTTTTTGCAATAATGTCTCCATGGCTTTCTCAAACTACTTGAATATTGACTTAATTTCAGATACTATAGGTCACTCTTTTTCTCAAAAATTTTTTTTTTCAAATGCAGTTGAATAAATTCCATACTATTTGTATATAACATCTTAATAACTATGTACACTATTTACATCAGGACATTATAACAGAGGTCAATATATATAATTACTTTATAGGTATAACAATCCAGTTATCAGAGTGTATCTGTTCAGTTATTGTAAAGTGTCAGTCAATGATAAGACTTTTTTTCCCATAGATTGTTAATAAATGGCTTAGGATGAATCCTTAATTCTTTAATTTCAATTTCCAACAATGCTGTGATCTTCAGTAGACTGTAGACGTCTTCCAAAGTCAGTATTGTGTTTGTATTCCATCTTCTTGTTATACATTTAGATTGCAAGTATTGTCCAAACTAGATACTTATTTGACTCATTCAAATGAGGACATCCATACACATTTAATAAAACTAGAGCTTTAGATAAGTTAAAAATTCATTAAATGAAGCTTGTAAAAAGTTTTTAATACCATTCCAAAATGGCTTAATTTTAACACAGTCGAAAAAAATGTGATTCCAATCTGCATTGCATATTTGCTCACATCTCCAACATATTCCCTTTGTGGAAGAATTCTTCTTCTTTCAGCTTTTCCCGGTTAGGGGTCGCCACAGCAGATCACCTGTCCGCTCATGATTGGCAGTGGAGTATTACGGTGTTGAGTTGCCAGCCCAGCACCCAACCTTCCACAGAAGGCACACACATGCACACACTCACACCTTTGTGGAAGAATTAATTTTAGTAATTCTATCTGGAGCTAAGAATGCTCTGTGCAAGCATTTCCAATTAAAAACTGTCCAGTATTGTGTAAAAGATATATGTTTTATTTGATAATAAAATATTTTATTTAATTTCTTCAGTTATCTGTAATGAATGTTCTTTAGTTATATAATTCCAATGTGAGGATTTGGGTGTTGCTTTATAATTTATCAATATCTTATAAAAATTTTAAATACTATTTCCCATGTCATAATCATTATATATAATTTCATATAGGTATTTCTTAATTTTAGGTATTTCTTTAAATGAAGAATTACTAACTATTCTGCATAAATTTTGCAAATACGTCAGAATGCTTTGCATAGTTAGCCAATCTTGTTGTGGAATTTTGTATGTTGTTTCTATTGTTTGCATATCCAGAACGTTTAGTTCCTTGATACATTGAAACCAACAAACAAATCCTTTCTGTTCCCAGGAATTAATTATTTCTCTGTATATTTTATGTGGATAGCTCTTTGTAACTATGAAGGGTCTTAAAAGATCAAACCAGATTTTTAAATCTATATTTGCATTAATAATTTTCCTACATGAGTCAATGTATAATTAATCATACAAGTTTTAGTTGGCTTAGTTATGTTATATTGCATTTTGAATTTTTTTGTAAATCAAATTCATTTATTGATATTACAGCTAGTAATTCTTTCCAATTTGCAGAATAATTTGGACTTATCCAGTCTGAGATTGTTTTAGATATTGATGCTTTTATATATGTTTCTATATCAGGAACGTTTACTTCTCCCTATTTCCAATGTCTGATATCATGTATTAAAGTTACTCTGTTTCTTTTGGGAAAGCATAACAATTTTATTAGGCATGAGTTTATTTCATTCAGTATATTCCTTTCTGGTAACAGTTGTATTGCCAAAGCTATATATAGAATCTTGGGTAGTAAAACCATTTTTATTAACTGTAGTCTATCTTCAAATGTTAATATTATTTTGTTCCACTTTTCCCCAGAGATTTTAATTGTATTGATGATATTGTTGTAGTATTTTGAGACTGCTTCATTATTATCCTTGTATAACTCAATTCCTAGATACTTAAGGTAGATTCTTGCTTCCCTATAATGTGATGTCCTTTCATCTGCAATTCTTTTTTTTTTATTTAAAAATAAAAATTTTGATTTTTATTTATTGAAATGGAGTCCTGAAGTCCTATAAAATGTGTCAATTAAAATATCTAATTCTTCTAATATCTCTTTTGTATTGGATAATGTTAATAATATGTCATTATCAAAGAGCATTACTTTAGAATTGTATTGTTCATAAACATCTACTCATTTGATTGTTGTATTGTTATGTATTGAATCTGCCAATATTTCAATAGCCAAAGCAAATAGAATCAGTGACATGGGACATCCTTGTTTAGTACCCTTTGTTATATGTACAGATTCAGAGGTGAAAGGACCTAGCTTAACATATGCTAAATTATTTATATATATATATATATATATATATATATATATATATATATATATATATATATATATATATATATATATATATATATATATATATATATATATATATTCTTTAGTAGATGAACAAAGGAAGGAGGAAATTCAAATAACACCAGAATTTTGAATAAATAGTCCCAATTTAGGGAATCAAAGGCTTTCTCTATATCTAAGTCAATTATGAGTGTTTCTTTATTTTCTTTATTAACATAATGTATAAGAGAAACTATCCTTTTAATATTGTCATGTGTGTGTCTATGATATATAAATCCAGTCTGATCATTATTGTTTTGGATAGTGTTATTTTCATTCTGTTAGTTAATATTGCCATAAATATCTTATAGTCATTATTTAATAATGATATAGGTCTATATGAGGTACAGAGGTATGAGGATTTGTTTTCCTTTAGGATTGGTGTGATTAAGGAATATCTCCAAGAGGGTGGTACTAAAGCTTGTGACTAAATGTTAATAGAGCTTTATGGAAGAAAAATTGTATATTTGAAGGAAAAAGTTTATATATTTCCATAATTATGCCATCTATACGTGGAGCTTTATTATTTTTATCCTCTTTTATTGTGTCTGTAATTTCTTTGTAGGATACAGGTGCTTGCTGGTCCAGTTTTAATTTTTCTGGTATTTTTTATATTAGAACATTTTTCATCTAGATTTAATTGATCAATATGTATATTTTCTTTTTGGAAATGCTCCATATAGTAATTTCTACAGGCATCAAGAATGTCACCTATGTCCGAGACATTTTTCCCTTTCTTTTCATGGAAGATACTTTTAATTTTATGAGCTTTTGATTGTATTTTGATTCTTGTGGATAAATTATGTAGATATTTGGGAGAAGTGGCCAAGGTATTAATTTTTTTAGTTTTTCTAAAGCTAAACTAGCTTTATGTGTTAGAATTTTGTTGCATTTACTTTATTTTTCATCTCCAAATGATTTTGATTTTTTTCAGCTTTTACTGACAAAAGTTTGGATTGTAGATCTAATAATTTAGAATCCCATTCTCTGATTTTTTTTATATCAGGTTAAGGTTTTGCCATATATGTAAGCTTTTAATGAGTCCCATATCATTATTTTATTTATCTCTGTGGTGTAATTAATATCTAAGAAGAACTGTAATTCATATAATAACCAGGGTTTGAACTCTTTAATTTTAGTTATATATACTGGAATTCTGGAGTTGAAGATTAATGGTTTGTTCCCATTTTGAAGTTTTAGTATCAATAAATTGTGGTCGGAAAGGGGACAGGGAGTGATTGAGAAATTAATGATTTTAGAGTGTAAGTCATGGGCAGCAAATATTTTATCTGTTCTAGTTTGGGTACCAAATATGTGATCTTGATGGGAAAACAACAAAGATTTATCATTTTTACATTTGAAAGTATCTACAAGATGAAATGATTCTACCCACTTGTTTAAAGCTTTTGATATAGCAGATGTACACAGTGGTCTTTTATTTGTAGTTTCAGAAATATCAAATATACAGTTAAAATCTCCTCCTAATATTAAGTTGCCTTTATAATTATTGGAAATGAAATACAAGTGTCTTTTAATAGTTCCTGATCCAATGCTTAGGAACCAGTATATATTGGCTTGGGTCCATATTTTGTTATTATATTTAACTATTACTAATGCCATAAGGTCTTCTTTATCTTCATACTTATAAATGATTTCTGGGTTAATCACATTTGTTTTCCATAAAATTGTTACCCCTTTTGTCTTTGTCTTATAAGTGGATTGTGTCAATATCATACATTCCTTAGGATTCCATTTGTAATTGTCATTTATTTTGAAATGAGTTTCTTGAAGGAAGACAATTTGTGCTTTGTTCAGTTTTAAATATTTCAGTAGATTTACTCTCTTGCTAGGATTGTTTAAACCACAGGTATTTAATGATAATAAAGTTAAATCCATCTTAGGTTATTTAGACTATGTATTTTTTTTTTATTGTGACTATTAAACATTTTCCTCTGATAACTATAAAGTATATGTTTGAACTTTTAAAGGAAATTATCAGTTTTATACTTTTGAGTGTTTACCAATAAAGTAATGTTTTGGTCAAGCATACGAAAAATATTTTTGTGAAATAACAAATTTAAACTAATAAATGTTAACAAAGCTAAGATCCACACTAGCCAAGGAATGAAAATCATTCTTAATCTGATGGATAAACCTATGTCCATCACATTATCACTCATACCTTGGCAATCCCGAACATTTGAGCTCCATAAATTGAATTATCATCTGGAGAATATTTGTAATATGAATAAGCAATATTTATGTTATTTTGAACAGATGAAGTATTATTGTAGATTAGATAAAATTCTAATACAATTTTAATGTCTACTTATTGTATAAGCAATTAATATTTACATGAAAGATAGATGACAAGCAATTCAATCATAGTAAAGTAGGATATATCATATATAAAACCTCATTGAAAGATTATAGCACACAGTTATTTAACATATTCACCCTTATTGATTAAGTCTTTCAAAACTTATTACTTAATATAAATAGATGGTAATAATATTTATACCTAATGTTTATAATACAATGTATTTTTGTTTATAATGCAATGTATTTTACCAGATATATCAGAAGTTATATTTCATTGTTTGCCAGCATTTAAATAATCACTTTGTTGCTAACTTACTTAAAGCATCAAGTTTGTTTTATGTGAACATTGATGAAAGTTAGTGCATTTTAATTATTCATGCATCTATCTTCCCCCCATTTCCTACACATAAAGATTTTCATATCTGTCATTTCTTATTATAAAATGAGTGAAATTATAGGTTAAAAACAACAAATTCACTTATTGTGATTAATGATTACAAGTTCCCTTTCCATATTCATAAATTGCCATTTTATGCCATATACTGAAAGTTTTTAGATTTAAATGGCAACATTCTATTTTTGTATGATCAGCAATGGTTAAACTGAGTGATTATTGTCAATTTAATACTATTTGTTCAGAATGTGATTGTTGCATTCTGTGACATTCCTAGTTCAGGCTTCTATTGTTTCCCTTGAACAACTTTCTCAGTTTGATGTCATGTATAAAACATTAGTTATCTTGTTACAACTTAAGTATTATGCATGGTCAAAATGTATCACAAAACCACAATTCAAGTTAAAGAAAATCAATATGCTTCCCCTTGATGTTCAATATAGTGTATGTCATTTATGACAAGATAAAACAGTAGTGTTATTATGCAGAAGCCCATGTTATTGAACTGTCTATTGTCAATTTAATACTATTTGTTCAGAATATGATTGTTGCATTCTGTGACATTTCAAGTTCAGGCTTTTATTGTTTCTCTTGAACAACTTTGTCAGTTTGATGTCATGTACAAAACATTAGTTACCTTGGTAGCCACTTAAGTATTATATATGGTTAAGATGGGTTACAAAAACAGTTCAAGTTAAAAGCAATTGCATGACTTGTTATGCATATTTACTTATATAAGAAAATCATCATGCTTCCCCTTGATGTCCAAGGTAGTGTACGTCATTTATGACAAGTTAAGACAGCCAGTAGTGTTATTATACACAGGCCCATGTTATTAAATCCTGTCTTTAATATCTAAATTCAGCAGACTGCTTCATCTCATATGATGATTATATATTTTATGTCTAGATTTACTAAAATCATACATTACATAACTATTGTGTGTGTGCGTATGTGTGTGTTTTTTTTTTCGGCTGTTGCTTAGTTATTTGAGAGACCACAAGCTGCAATGTTTATTCTTATTATTAGCTCATTCCAAGCATGTTTATATAGTCCATAAACTTTAAATTATGAGACCGTTCTAGTTTCTTATTTGTTATAAGTATATTTTCATCCTTACATACACACATATCAGTACTTCAAGCATGGGCAACAATGCCCATCAAGTTTTGCCAGAATACCATTCACTAGTTCATGTGATATGTTTCCAGGCTGTTCTTAAAATATCCAAACCAATATTTGTCCTGTTCCATTTTACCAGCCTGTTCCATGCAGTGGCCACTCTGCCAGTGAACCACTCAACACACTTTCCATTCCCACAGATATTTCCATGAAGGAAATCTGATGACTCTCTAGCACTTCCCAGCAACCCCAAACACCCCTAGAATCAGCTATCCCCATATGCCCAACACGTCCGAGCAAGCTCACTTCCCAGACCATTGCAAAGGGTACTGCACAAGACCAAGTGCTCTTAGTCTTTCACAATAACTCAGACTTCCACTCTTATATAAGTTCTTTATATGTTTCGACCAAAATACATTTTAAATATAAAATTGTGGTTATTATTATTTTTTTTCTTTTATCAAGAATCAACTTTAATGAGCTAAACGAAGTGTTGAGAGACCATCATTATGTGCACATGTGGTTTAAAACAGCCCTTTTATTATATATATATATATATATATATATATAAACATTTTTTGTTAAAACCAAAAACATCATTGCCAAGAATCATCTTGGAGGCTCCTCAGAGCCACTAAGCATTATCATCTCTCTGTCTCCATTACCATAGCAACCTGGGAGTGTCTGTTTCTGTTAGCGTGTCTGTGTACTGCATACCAGAGGCTTGCGATGTACCTGAAACAAAACTTCACTTCACTGTAACTTCAAGCCTAAATTCCCTCCCTTTCAGTGAGGCAGCAGCCAGGAAAAGGACAGAGAGCAAACAGATAAAAAAACTCCCAACAAGCTGCCACAACAAGAGATAACATACTTCTTCAGCCCTCCCACCTCTCACTCAGCAGACATACGAACAAACCATTCTCTGCCACAATATCCCAAATCATAGTTCTATCCACCCCCGTCCCCTGGATCCAGGCTAAAACACCAAATGTCTCTTCCTAATAAACAAGCATCAGTAAACCTTGATCACAAGTTGCAATCCACAGCTTCCCAGAGATGAAAATGGCAACATATATCAGCTGCCAGACACATCTGCATCAACATACACCATGTCAGGCTTAATCAAACAGCACTCAAAGCTATGATACCTGCCATAATTGATATTAACTATGTTTAGACAGAATAATAATGATATTTGTACTAGCTGCCTGACACAGCTGCATCCATGCATACCATATCAGGATTTGATCAAACAGCACTCATAGCTGTGATACCTGCCATAATTGATATTAACTATATTTACACAGATTAATGATAATATTTGTACTAAGAGCTTACTACTATTATTTAACCAGGATATACATGACATTTCGAAATCATACTTTAACTGAAGAAGGCATTAGTCTCCATGACAGCATTTTTTTAAAACACTCTGCTGTTACTGCTATTATATATTATGTTAATTTGTTACATTTGAGTTTGAACTCTGATGAATGGTACTTTGTTGAATTAGTTAATTAATTACTTAAATTATTATAAGTAAAATCAATGAAAAATGAATGATAAGTATTCATTGAGTTCAAGTAGGGGAATAGAAACTTTTATGTTTGCATTATATGTTGCTTTGTTTGGATTATATATAATGTAAATAGTAACCCATCTTGACCTACCTTTGTATGAGAAGAATTATTGGACTCTTTGAACGTTCTGAATAAATCATTACTGTTTCTCAGTTGTTTAAGAATCCCTCTTTTTTTAAATAAAAACAGATGACAAGTGACGTACCATATCAGTTGATACTTTGAGAGATGTAGTAGTAAGTTATTTTTTGGGATAGCTATCTTGGAATCAGTTTTGTGTTTCTTCTTTCTAGCATCAGTGTAAGGATTTGTTTCTTTTATTCTTTTAAGAGTAAGGGCCATCCATTCCATTTCATCTGGGATAGACACTTGCTGTTTTTGATAAATATAATAGCTTCTTCTAAGTCATTAAAAGTTCTCATCTCATTGGCAAAAATTATTTTTATCTTAGCTGGAAAGGCCAGCTGTGCTTTAATGTTGTTTTGTTTCAACAGTTTTATTATTGGCCAGACTTTTTTCCTTTGTTATAGTATTCTGGAAGAATAATCATTGTCAAACCTTATCAGGCTTTGATTGTATTTTAAGGGTGATTTTCTCCAAGCAGATTTTAATATTAGTTCCTTATCCAGAAATGAAAGAAATTCTATAGCTAGGATCTAGGTGGAGTATCTGTTGAGTTAGAATGAGGTTTCCTCAGTGCTCTATGTGCCCTTTCAATTCCAAATGAAAGTCCGTTTTTCAAGTCTAAAAATTCAGGAATCCAGGTTAAGAATGAAATAATGTATTCTCCTTCAGTGTTTTCAGGCAGACCAAAGATCCTTATGTTGTTTCTCATTTCCCTGTTTTCTAAGTCATCTGTTTTGTTAAGCAGCCATGTATTCTGTTTAAACAGAAATTCTTTTTGGAATTCTTCCTCTTTGAGGCTCCCTTCAATGTCATTTAGAGAAGTCTCTATATTTGTTATTTTTGTATGGTGTTGCTGTAATAGTTCCTTAAGAGTATCAGTCTGTTTTTGAGAATTAAATTTGAGGTTTTCTAAGTAATTTTTAAAGCCATCCATGTTCAAATATATTTCTTGTAAGGTAGATGTCATCAACTGCAGTTCTTTTTTCAAAGCAGCATTTGGATGAGAATTCCTTGAGTTGTTCATATTCAGTGACTCAATATATCTCCAAGTTACTTAACAAGAAAATTTGTGTATATCTCTACCAAAAATGAAATTTATGTAGTTTAGTAGTTTATCTATATATTTCTGATGTTTTAAACTTGAAAATAATAACATTTTCCTATATTATTATGCTAGTTTATGTAGCTCTCAAAATTCACTGCTCTCATTTGGCCATCTAGGCTCTGCCCCCCCCCCCCCCCCCCATAAGTCACTCTTGATGTATAAAAGCATGTTAATACATAAAACACTGGAGTAGCAGCTGATACATTGAATAAACTGCTAATCTGTTATTTTATTTGGAAAACTTTTATTTACCATCTTGCATAATTAACAAAAGTATTGCTGGTAGTTTACTAAGGAGCGACCTATCAGTTTTCAATATTTTACTTGGTTGGTTAACATTTCATATTATATAACTTAATATATTGATCACAAGCCATCCAAGAAATGCAGCTACCTTATCAGAGGGTTTAACAATAATATCAATCAACTCTCATACATTATTTAATGCTTCCCACTACAAATTTGTTAGATTATACTCAACCATCTGTTCCTCCTTTCAGTAGATCTTATTGCCAAATTTAAAATACAATAACTTGCTTGTTCTATGAGATAAAAATTACTTTTTCTTTATACCACTTGAAAACAAAAAGCTCTGAGAATGTACTTTAACTTTCATTTTTATATAAACTGTGCAACCAAGAGAAGCAGTTTCAGTAGAAATCATAATCAATACCTGTGAATAAGATAGCTCAGAACTACCATAATTTACAATATCATTCCTGCATTATTTCCATCCAAGATGGCAGTAAGGTCAGCAGCAATGAAATATAGCTCATGAAGACTTATTATGATACATAAGAGTTCTCACTACACTTACAATCTCTGTGAACAGTCCAGAATCAACCACTGGTGATGAGAAACATCGTCCAGAAGAAGTTTTGATATAACAAAGAAAGGAAATCTTCTTTATACTTATAGGCCTGTAGGACATAAATGCAACACCTGCAAATCAATGTCCCATAAATACAAACAATCAAAAGTGTGTTTAACTTAACAACTTCAAAACTGAAACTTGGTGTTGAGCTTTTAAGGTGTTTTGGCTGGAGGAGGTTTCATCCTAGCACTCATACCCCTGTTTCCTATGTATGTACTGACTCTAAGATCACTGTACTTGTAGAAAACTCCAAGGTACCACAAAGCTGGATTTAACTGTTTATTGTTTTCTGTTCACATTTATGACAATCACAGTTGCAAGTCTAGTGCTTCTGAATGTCTCTTCCAGTTTTGTGTATAGTAGCAAGGATTTCTAATAAAAATAAGTGTGGCTAGTTATCTAGAAAAAAATCTCAGTTTCTCTCCTCAATATGTAGATTATATTTTAGAAATGGAAAGCCTTCAAAATAGGATAAAAAAATCTAAAAACAATGCAGTTCACAAAAAAAGTTAGTACACAATGGGCCAGATTCCAGAACGGTTGCTCTCAATGTAAGTCTGCTCTGATTCTGAAAGGCCTCCTCTCAGTGCAAATAACTTACTTCAGTGTAAGACCTATCTATAAATAGGTTTACACCAGGCGTTAGATTCAAAAAGACCTGTTCTCAGCCTGCTGTCAGTGTAAGTGGTCACTTACATTGAGAGCAAGTCTTTTGGAATCGGGCCCAAGCAAGAATAAAAATAACAGAGATGGAAATGTTTTTGAATGGGATAGATGAAAGGGTTTAAAAAGAAGCAATACAAGATAACATTTTTCATAAAAAATACAGCATTACTTGACAAAATGGTGAATCTAGAGGGCAAAAGTTAAACGAATTGGAAAAAAGACTTACTGAACTCTAGAAAAGATGGAGGTGATAATGGTATATTTCTTTATTAACTGGAATCCCAAATCATTACATTAATAAGAAAGGATGTGTTATGGAATTGAAATAACACATTGATCACTAGATAAACAATATTATATCAAGATCCAGTATAGTAAGACTTTTTTACTACACACACAGACACACACACACACAGACACAGAGACACACACACACACACACACACACACACACACACACACACACACACACACACACACACACACACACACACACTTGTGTGTGTGTGTGTGTGTGTGTGTGTGTGTGTGTGTGTGTGTGTGTGTGTGTGTGTGTGTATGCATGTGTGTGTGTATATATGAAACTTGTTAATGAAATATCTTAGAATAGCACATTAGTTGAGGTAGAATGCAACTTAATTAGAACAATGACCTTCTCACCAATATAGTGCAAAATGAACACGTGTTGGTCATTTATAAAAGCTCTATGATTTAAAAAATATTAACCCTCACTTATTGTTTCTTGCCAGACATAAATTCTTCTTACACAGAGGAGAAAGGAATTTTAACACATTACCAGGAACCAATAAGTTATAATATCTCAATTATCAAAAATATGGGACTAGAACCATAATACTTTAAACAGTGTTGAAGAAAATTATAGCAATGTAAGCAGAACATTTGAACTGGAGGAATGCTACAACTAAAAAAAAATCTAATTAAATGCTCACTAAAAAGAAATATTGGTCCTATTCCTAATTATGGATTTTTTTTATCATTCTTTTAATATTATGCTTTATAATTACCCTAATGTTGTTTGATCAGAGTTGCATCCATTGGTATAGAGACATGAAGTGCTGACTACAGTGCAAGCAACATAATTTCATTTACTGATTTAGGTGTCTGCTGGAGTTTGTAGTAAGAGGGAATGAGCATGGCATTTCCTCTCTTTGTGGGGAGGGAGTGGTGACCATTACTGCTGTGCATAATACCATGTTAGATTTTGTGGTAGAGATTGAAGTCAACATGAGAGTGCTGGCTTGTCAGTCCGAGGCAGATTTCAAGAGTTATGCCACTAACAGAAGTGAGCAACATACCTTCGATCATATCCTTTGCACGCTGAACCCTGAAGCATGTTTCTGGCCTTGTCCTATGAAGTTAACACTAGAAGAATAAGAAGCAAGTAATTGTGGACTAAATAATGGCTCACTATCAGTTTATTTTTTCCCAGTGAAGTAACAAATAGTCTAGTTGGTTGAGAGCAAATTGGTAATCAGCAAGCAATGGGAGAGTAAAAGTGGCAGAAGATGTTATTTGATTTCATTTCATTACAGTAAGTAAGGTATGATTTTATCAATTATTTAAAATGATCTTAAATTACTTCAAGCATGATTTAATTACATTTATTGTTAAATATGTTTATCTTAAGTTTGTTTTATTCCAACAAATATTTTGAATCCTTTTAGAAAGTTTATGTCTAAGTTTAATATTAGGTTTAAATAGAAGCTGTATTCATGGATATATTAGATTACTTTAATTATGCTATAAATATTTATAACTTAATATCAGCTATTAAAATTTTTGATATAACTGTCAGTTTCATTTTTATAGCTGCTTTTAATGTTACTTATTTTAAAACTTTAGAATCTTCAGACGTTCCTTTGGCAACCAACTTTTTCTAGTAAAATATTTAATTCATACTGTATTACAAAATGTTCCTACTTAAATGTTATACCTCTCAAACTCAGGTCTATATCACCACATCCAATGGTGATAAGTTCGAACATCCTTTTTTCGAACCGAAAAGTCCGAAGGCCCTAAACTGTAAAGTTACGGAACATCGATTTTTTTTTTCCCAGGAAAAAAAAAATCAGTGGACTTTGTGGCTTTGCTTTTTGCTTCCACTGCAATCTCGGAGTTGGTATATTTAAGTAGGAGGGTGTGTGGGGGGCACAGCCCCCCATATTGGGGGGTGTGGGGGCAAAGCCCCCCTCTTCAGTTTGTTTTAAAGTTGTGATTTTTTTTTTCACAGAGCAGTGATTTTTATCCCTGGGAAAAAAATCACTGTTCCGTGAGTTCGCTGTTTAGGGTTTTCAGACTTTTAGGTTCGAACAAAGGGCATTCTAACTTATCACCATTCGATGTGGTGATTTAGACCCCTCAACCTCTTAGAGCAAATAATCTGGACACAGCCTAAAATGATGGGGTGAAAAATAGGGACAGATTTTAAATATTGCTCTTACAAACTTAGAAAGTTGATAGAATAATAGGTTTTGCATTAGCATTACGTTTCTGAAGGATGTGGAGTCTTAAACTCAAATGTTTGTCATTATTTAATCACTTCAATCCTCAGCTATTTGCCAGTCAAGTACAGATTTTAGGAGGAACACACAAAATATATGAGGCAAAAATCCTGACATTCTACAAAAATCAGTACATTTGAGAGGTATTGTTTCTGCATTTTGCAACTCAAAGCAACATATATTGGGCCATATTCAAAAGAGTTGCTCTCTGTGTAAGTGTCCACTTACAATGAGAGTAGGCCTTTTGGAATCTGGCCATCAATATGGAAATTGAATTGACTGGTGTCAGTAGTACCTTTTCTTCCCTTGAAACCAGTTGCATGGTAAAAGGTGATATACTGGCATTTTGAAACTCTACTAAACCAGCACAGCTCCTGATGCCAAACAGCAGGACTAAACGCCTCCCAAACACACGTATGCTTGTTCTGGAAGTCAAAGGCAAAAACAACAAGCTGCTACTAAGCCAACACAGTTCCTAATTCCAAGCAGCAGAACTAAACACCTCCAATAAGCACAGTCAGAGAGGAGAAACTCATCAAAGATAAACTCAGCCAGATAGCCAAACTCACTGAAGCAGGTCTTTTTAAATTCCAAAGGGATAAGCAAACAAGACGCCAATAAACGAACAACTTAAACGAATAAAACTGCTTGACTTGCAAAGCCATGTCTGACCCAGCTCTGTTGGAAATGCTACATGTAAAGAAATCCCAAGCCCTCTGCACCACACGCTCCAGAGACCTCAACCTCATTACCACAATCAATAGAACATGCTGGAGGGGCAGGTTCATAACCCAGAGACTGCCCATGCTATGGAATAGACCTCCCATACATGTCAAGCAGAGCACCTCACTGGCCCTCTTCAAGAGAAATCTTGATGAGTGGATGGGAAATAGAAAATTCACCCAGGAGATCACTCCAGTGGCTCTGCTCAACAGAGGCACTGGGAACTAACATCGGGTGGCACAATGCCAGGGTAATCCTATGGGCTAGGCTTATTAAGGCTTCAGGGCCATTAGCCTAGTACACACCTATGAACCTATGAGCATTCAAACATTTAAACATATATGAAACTATCACTGGGATTCAGAAAAATGTACTGAGATGGTAATGACTCAGCTTGGCAGTTTTCCCCAACCCACTAAACCTTTGTGATTCAGGGACTACCATACCTCTGAGGTTTTCCTCTCATGCAGAGATCAGTGCAGAAGGTGGTCTTGTGGGCACAGCTGTTTGATAATGAAGAAGCCCAGGGGAGTGGCTTATAATAATTAGCCATGTGACCTACTCCAGAAATGTCTGCATCCTCCATTTTGCTTGGCTGAATGATTTGTAAAATTTTACTCTAGGATGAAAGAAGTGGTCATTGTAAAAAATGTCAGTCAACCATTAACTGTTATGGGACTATGCCAGGTGCTGGTAAGTACAGCAAAGATGTGAGTGTGAGCTTTGCTGATGAATATGTGTACAAGATCATGAATCTTCAATCGTGCATGAAAGTATGTGGGTGTGTGTTTGGTATGTATACATTTGCATGTTCATGTGTGTGTGTGTGTGTGTGTGTGTGTGTGTGTGTGTGTGTGTGTGTGTGTGTGTGTGTGTGTGTGTGTGTGTTTGTGTGTCTGCCTGGATGGTCAAACTTGGGGTTCAGATCGGAATGAAAAGTTTGCGTGTGTGTGTGTGTGTGTGTGTGTGTGTGTGTGTGTGTGTGTGTGTGTGTGTGTGTGTGTGTGTGTGTGTGTGTGTGTGCGTGTTTTGTGGTGCTCTTGCCAGTGCAATGCAGAAGCCACCAGGAATACCATTAGAGCAGTTAGGTGTGACAGCACTAATGTTTGATTCAAGGACATTCTAATGAGCCAGTAATAAGATCTTTCTCACTGCATGCACATTTGTCTCCGAATCCTGTTTCATTACAGACACACTAATTGACCAACCTGTGTTGACCAGCTAGAGTTAACAATGATCCTTTTTCTGAATCCTAGGGCATGTGTTTTATTAGTGCCATGTTTGATTTGCCTAAGTGATTAAAGTGATTAATTAATAAATTTCCTTCAGCGTGTGAAAGTTTGATTATCCTCATTATTAACTTCAGACTGTAGAAGATTAACCTAGTCCCTGCCCACAGTAATGCTTGAAGTTAAGAATTACACTACCTATTATAGTTTGCTGAAAAGGGGAAGAGAAAAAAAAACACTGAATTACAATAGTAGCTGTATTAGGGACATTTCCTAATACAAACAGGTTGGGGTTGAGGACCTGTCCTACATTTCTGATATATACCAGGGAGCCATACTAGAGGTCTATATATTGTTAATGGGCAGTGTGTGCCCATCATCAAGCCTAGCAGCACTGGGTCAATAAGGTACTGACAAGCTGCTACTGTATATATTCAACCAGACTGGTCTACCTGGACATAAAGCTAACCATGTCACCAACATGAACTATGGATTGGTACACTGAATATAGATTCATTGGTGGAAAGCAGTTTGCAAGTGGATGGCATGATGGCATAGATGATACTGGATATCTGTGCATCCAGGAGTCAAGGTAAAATGACAGTGCAGTGAATTCTCTTGGATTGGGATCCAAAGTCGACTACTCCAGGGGAAGTCAGACTAGGAATGGTGTGGAAACTGCTGTGAGAGGGAATTTACTGAAAACACTAAGAGATACAATCAGAATCAGTGCTGGACTTATGGCAGTCAGAGTCCAGTGTAAAATATTCATTATGATCTCAACCTATGTTCCTCAGTAGGGTTGCAATGCTGAGGAAAATAGGTCATTTAGACAGTAGTTGCAGGACCTACTTAGTAAAGCAGGACAATATGAGTTGGTCTTCATAATGGGGGTCAGGGCTGAATGCCTATAATGGGGCAGGCACAATTAGATGTGAGGATTGCTTGGGTCCATGCAGATTTACCAGCAGGAATACTGAAGATGACGCCAATCCATTCTTTTGCCTGGCAAATGTCTTAATGGTGCAAAACTTATGGTTTGCCATGACAGAGATACAGAAGATCATATACAAGACTGGTCACCATACATCTCAGGTAGACTTCCTCCAAATAAGGTAAGGACAGTGGGATCAAATCTGAGATTGCTAAGTCATCCCCTTGGGAAATGGTTGGCCCCCACCATAAACAGAGGATATTATCAACTGTAACCAATGGAAGGAGAAGACTCTGAGGTCAGTAGACACTTGACTGAAAACCTAGAATTTGACTGGAGTGAAAGCATAAGGGTTCAAGGAAATACTGATGGTCTTAGCACCTCAAAAAAGGGGAAGTAAGTGGAACTAGAACGGAAGTATCTTAAAACATCATGCATGAAGATGATAGAATAGAAATGAGGTCAAGCAAAGTAAGGAAAAGTGGTGAATAATGAAAGCTAGCAGTGGTGGGCTGCAGAAGTCCAAGAAGCTGTCAAGAGAAAGAAGGAGCGCATGAAGATGTGGGAGATAGAAAAGATGGAATGGGCCAGGCTAAGAAGGAATGCTAGCTTGATAACAAAGTAGAATAGAGAGCAGTCACAGTGGCAAAAAACAGATGTCAGACAAACTACTAAACTCTGAAATGTGACTCAGCTGATGGTACAAAGAAGTTCTATGATGTTACAAGGCAACGACAGAAAGACAAAGATCATCAGCAGATGTTGTCAATAAGGGATATCAACAACAACAATCTAGTCAACAGTCCAGGAGATATTAAGGGCAGATGGAAAGAGTACAGCAGGAAGTTTCTGACAGAAAATTCTATAGAAGTGGTATTGTTGCACATACAACCTACTGTGAAAGAAGAAAGAGAATCCAAAATAGAAGAAGCAGAACATGCACTAAAGAAAAAGTCAGGAAAAGTGGCAGCCAAGATGAAATCTTTGTCAATATGATCAAGCTGTTGGGTGGATTAGGAGAGAAATGACTCCTGTGGAACTCATCATTGTATAGAGATAGCCATATCCCAGGTGACTGGACAATAAACATTGTAGTACCAGTGTGTACAGAAACAGAGGGATGTTCACACATGTAAGCAGTACAGATGTATTAGACTTGTGTCACACTGCATGAAGCCACTGAAGATTGTGACTGATGAATACACAGTGCAGATGAAAGCAACATGGGAGATATGAGCAGTTTGTATTGAGATCAGAAAGGCAGTGCAACCAGCTCAGTGTCTGCAGTGAGACAGATAGTGAAGGAGAAGCTGGAGCTAAAACTGATGAAAGAATCCAAATGGACATTTCTAGAGATTGAGAATGAGTATGACAAGTTCCCAAGAAAACTCATTTGTTCTCTCTTGTTATCACTTGAAGTCTTACAACCACTGGTAGTATTAACTCAGGTTATGTACAAGATGCCAATCTGGGGTCACAGAGGGATTCCCAATGGGAGTGAGTGAATTAGGAGTTAGCTCTTAGCCTACTTTTCTTTCATAATGGTGATGGAATATCTCAGCAAATAGGTCAGAGTGGACAGATCAACAAATTAGCTGTATAGAAATGAAGTGGCACTAGATGTAGACTTTGTGCAGGAACTTAAGCAAATGACAGGGAAATGGAAAGCAAAACTGAAGGCACATGGGGTAACACTGAGTACATACAAGACAGTGAAAATGTCATCAAATGGGGAAATGAGAAGCTGAAAAATCGAGATAAAAGGGAGATAGTGTAACAGGTTAACAGCTCCATGTATCTTGAAGTGTGGTTTAGTAGAAGGGAAGTCTGAATATTAAGGTTAAAGCAAGAAGAGGTGCTGCAACCAAATATCACAAAGTTTCAAAGGTTGTGCGTGACAGAAGTATGACAAAAAAGCTGAAAGGTAAGTTATGCAAAACAGCAGTGTGACTAGTACTACTCTGTGGTACAGAAACCTGGATACTCAAGGCAAAGCAGCTGAAGAAGCCAGAGGTGAAGGAGATGAAGTGCCTGAGATAGGTAGCATAATGAATTTTGTTGAACCTGTGAGACAGTGGAAGAAATGAGGACATCAGAGAAGAAGCCAAAGTAACTCCAGCTACAGAGAAAGTCAAGAAGGATGGAGTGCATTGATTTAGTCCCTTGCAAGAAAGCAAAATATGACTTGGTAAAGCAGAGTTGGGAGGGATAATAAAGGGGTAATAAGGGATCTGGACATCCAACCAAGAAATGGACTGATTATTGAAAGCAGACCTGCAGTAGTTAGACATGACAGTCAAAGAATATAAGAGATTGACTTTGAATTGAGAACACTAGACACTGACTCCATGTAAAAATGAGAGAATATGAGTCACTGATGGTTTTAGTTATTTGTGGCGTGGTTGTGATATTATCATGCAACTAATATAATTTATATTTAATGTACTTAATATTCACATCATACTTCCTCATAGTATTTATACAGAAATGTTTGTGTAATTCATAGAGCATTTCAATATTTTCTGATGTTTGATAAATTACATTATCTAGTGAGGACTAATGTTTAAGTTTATAATTAATAGCTCAATTATCTAATTAGCTTTATAAGAAGAAAGAAATATTTATGTTGTATATGGTATTATACCTATTAAGTTAACAGACTTAGTTAATAACTGATTATTTAAAATTGTACTTCATTCATCTGTACATCTATCAATTTTACTATAATTTGATATTGCATGATATTCGTAACTGATGATTCATGTCAGAAAATGCAATTCATGCACACACACACACACACACACACACACACACACACACACACACACACACACACACACACACACACACACACACACACACTATTGTAACAAAGCAAACAGAGCAGTAGCTGCCATGGACTAGGCTGTATATCTTCAACCAGAGAAGATGATTATTTTTTTTTGCCAGTCCACAAAATTGGCAGTAGCTTCACTGCCTGCATGCCATAGACCTATTTGTTATCTCTATGAGGTTGGATCCAGGTTCCTTTCATGGCAGTGTGACAGTAATATGGCTCATTAGTTGCTTCTGAGTCAGGAGACATGTACAAGGGAGTGGGTCAGCCTGCCAGTTCTGTGGATTCAGCTCTCTTGCCTAACACTTTCCTATTCATGGCATGTGCTCTCTAAAATTGATGTTATTAGGGAACATATGGATGCTACTGCACATATCAACTCTTTGATTATGAGGCACACTGCTGTGTAGCGGGGCCTTGCATGATGCACTGTTATGGATTATATACTTGCTTTCCTGCAGGTCTGATCAATGCAGTGAGACAAACTACCCCCTTCCTCTCACCAGAATAGGCAAATCAGCCTTGGTCATTCAATTCCTTCATCTCCTTCTTGGCTCCTCTACTGATAGAACACTAACAAAACACAGGTCATGTCAGCCATAGTTAGGGATTTTTCCTGTTATCCTTCCATGGCATGATGCCAAGTGTGTTAGGCTTTGGGTGCTGCAGTCATCAGTCTCCCAGAAAGAGTAGTTAGACCATTTCCAAACTGATACACCAGCACTGAACATCCTGCCACATTTGTGAAATCTGAAGGAAATATATTGAGATAGGTGATATCCAATACTTCTGCAGACATAGGTAATAGAAATTCTTGGACAAAGGAGCCTTCCACAGTGAAACTGGGAATACTACTACTGGGATTTCTAGTTGGTATGTAATGTTGGATCACTTGTATTGTACAGAACAATGTATGTGATCTATACTGTTTGTAAATGTGAATCTTTTATTATGGTTTGATTACTCTGATACACTTGCCTGTGTTACAAGTTATAATTAAATAAAGATGTTTTAAAAAAAGAATCCTATACTAGGATCCTACAACAGTTTCTTCAATGACTAATAACCAATGCAACCTATCATATCATATCATATCATTTTGTACCATATCATATTGTATCATATCATATCATATTGTGTCATATCGTATCATATCATGTCATCTCATGTGATATATCAAATCATATCCCATATCATGTACAGGCCAAGGGTAACAATCCATAATGCCTGATTAAAAACCCACATTGTAACATTATTTTATGAAAGTAGAAGACAAATCTGCTTTTGAATTCCCATGTGGTCATGCAATTTATTTTTTATTTAATGGATAAGATAATTCAAATAGCTGACAACTCTTTGTGAAAAAGATATTAGTTAGTTATGATTCTTGAATAAAGTTCTGATTAATCACTCCACTTTAATAAATAATTATTGCAAACCAGGACAATCAAATAAATATTCATCTTGAAATATTCTCTGATCAAATAAAACATATCCATCCTATCTGTTATATGTTAATAGGAAGAGACCTACATTGTACAACCTTATATCATACTGTAGAACTTCATGGCTTTTAATTCATTTAGTAAATATTGTCTGAATTTTTCCCAACTTTTGCAGATAATTTTTAGTAGAATGATTCTAAATGCATTTAGTTAGTATTTTAATTAAAGTACAAAATAAGTCACAATCTTACTGTTGTAGGTAGTATGAATTATAGAATACATCTCTTTGCTTTGCATGCAGAGACACTAGTATCATTAAAACACTCATTCAATGTAAATTAGTCATTCACTGTTATTTTTAAATCATGAAGGACTTAACTTTTTTCTGTATTAGTACTTTTTATATTGTACGTAGTTGTAGTTCTTATTGCTCCAAAAGACTAGATTTGTTTTCCCATTATTAAGTATGTTTGAGGCCTATACAAATAAAGCAGAGGTAAATGCAAACACAAATCCTTTGAACTATATTTTTCCCGTTTTAAAATCATCTGCACGATTATAATGAAAATGGACATATGAACATTAATTTTCAGCAGATAAAAGTTAAATAAATAAGAGCAAAGCATTTAGCCCTAGAATATGCATTGATTTTATACACATCTTTTAGCTAATGTACAATCCAGACCTGAATTAAAGGTTCTATTCCTTAACCTTTCATGTATGCACTCAATGAGTTGCAACGATACACCTAATGTGACAAGTTTGTGTGTAACAGAAATTTGTGATCAACCTTTTTCAAAGTGTAAGAGAAATCCGTGTAAACCTTGTTTGTTTGTAAACCAGCATTAAGTGCATTAATAACTTGTAAACTAGCATTAAGTGCATTCATAGCATTGTGACAGACGTATGAATTACAATTACAGATGAGTGATCTTATTACATACACATGTGGAATAAAGCTTTATAGTTTTTCTTTTTCAATCTTAGTGATTTTTCAGTATTAATCTTTCAATTAATTATTCTGTGCACAATAAGCTGATGGGTCAATAGTTTCCCCCTTTTAATATACTGGTCTTATTACTTTTCCATGTTTTTGAAACTCATTTGAAATGGAATATCTAACGGTTCTATTTACCGTTTTTCAAGAGTTTTAGGGTGTTATTTATATTCATTACATGAATGCAGGCTATCCACGCTGTCCACAATTGAGCACAGGTAATCTGTGATTCATAAAGGCCACTTACTCTAACACATGATGGCCACAAGTAAGCCTAAGCAAATGAAGTCATAATGAAATATAAATGAGGAATGATGCAAGACAGTGTATGTTAATATAGCATTCTTTTACCTGTTTGCGATTCATAGTGAAATATTTCCACTTTTCCCCACCATCCACAGATACACTATATAAAGAGGAATCTCTCCTGTTTTATCTACTTTGCAATCCACAACAATGCTGTCACTTGTTGCTTGCCTTGTTATTTCCTGTTGAGAGCTGCTTGCCTTGGCTAAGCCACTACCACTTACACCCAACATTACTCACTGACCAAGAAGGTGGAGATATAATCAGAGAATAACACACTTTAATTTTGATAATCAGGAAATACTTAATAGATTTAGAGTGGAAAGGGATGTTATAATGGTATTAGTGAGCATATATGACCCCCACATAGGAATACTGGAAGGATGCATAGACTTCTTTTTCCTGTGGATACTAAGATATGTATAGCCCTCACTATATTTGCCACATGAAATTTCCAGAGACAGACTAGGGACATATTGGGTATCTCACAGGCTTTTGCCTTGATGATACTGCAGCAATTCTGTAGTACTTTGGCACATGTGGATCATTTCATATGTTTCTTGGTATCACCTTAGCATTGAGCCAGGGCTATTCATGCCCTTTACTGGGTGAGCATGTTTCCCCTGAGGTAATTGGTGTAATAGATTGCAGCCATGTTGAAATTAGGGCTCCACCCATTGCACGGGGTGAGCGATACCACAGTAGGAAGGTCCAAAATTCCATCATTGTCAGGTAGTGTGTGATGCATGGGGATGCCTCACCAACACATTTGGTCAGCATCCTGGCAGTGCAGATGATTCCCATATCTGGCACATTACTTCCCTCAACCGCCTCTTCCTGCATGGCAGGATGCCTAGTGGCAGTTGTTTGGGTAAGTGGAAAAAACATGATTTTCTCTTGTTTTTTCTATTTTATTTAAATAGTTACTCATTGTAAAACACAATGCCAAATTCTAAACCACGTTTGCTTTGTTTTGACCCCACAATTGAAATACATTGCTGAATTCTAAACCACTTTTGCTTTGTTTTGACCCCCCCCCCCACTTTTTCTCTGTCTCTATTTTTTTAATCTTTCAGGTGATGCTAGATAAACACTAGAGTCATGGTAAGTGACACCAGTGATAAATCCAAGTGAGGCTGCAGAAGAGAAATTTAACACAGCCCTGTCCCAGACCCATATTGCAATTGGGCCGCCCAAAGAGTAATTTTAGGTGCCTGGATGAGTCTGAGATGCCCTTCAGTATGACCCTGCTATTGCATGCAGGATGTTTACTACATGTTGCATTCTGCACAATATGATCATGCACGGGTCTGGTGATGAAGTGACTCATGTAACAGCAGCTCCCATTTCTACTCCTACTGTGATTAATGGTGGTCATCTGGCAGCAGTAGTAATAGATTCCATGTGGCAGGCTTGTGCACATCATACAGCTGTGCAGGTAATGAAGTAGACTCTTATCCACAAATAGAGACCATGACATTCAGGTTAGTGTTTCTTTTCTTGTTAAAAACACATAGAGAATAACTGATGCATGCAGTGATATATGAAGGTTATACTGTGTGGTGCATGGTCTGCTCTCACTGTTCATCTGACATTCCTTCTCAACTTTAAATAATTCATTTCTTAATTTCAGAAGATTTACTCATATTATTGTTTGTAAAAACCATGCCTGAGTGCTCACTGGCTCCTGTTCAATGATGTTTTAAGGCATCATATAAGTAACAATCACATTTTTAATTGTCTTGCACAATAAATTCTAGTGAGGTAGTGTATCTAAAAATGCACATAGTGAATATCCTGAAGGAGTTCAATTGGTAAAAAGTGTTAATTTAGTATTTAACATGAGTTTATACCTTGAATTTCAAATAAAACATATATTGATTGTTATATTATGCAACGTTTTCTCTATTTAAAGTATGTTGTCTGTTAAAGTAGTGCACATCAGATTATTTAATTTTGTTATACACAATAATTTGCAGCCTCAGAGACAAGAAATATCTACATTTGTGCAGTGATGAAGAAGAAGTGGCAGCAAGGTCTGTTTACATGGTAGGATACTCATTTCAATCCTGAATTTGTTATTAGTGTTTCCCTGAAAAGTTATTAATTGCTACAGTTAAGTTGTAGGTAACTGCCATCTATAACAGTATCATTAATGGTGTTAATCATGACAATCCTGTTTTATGAATACAGCTTTCTTTCCACGGTTCAATGAGGTTTTAAGTAGTGCAATTACAGGAATGAAACACATTAAAGTTACAAAGTGTCCTAAGTCCCCCTCACTCTTTTTTTTAGTAACATATTCTATTTCAAGTTAAAAGCTGACCTGTGATTGTGAAGGTCGTATTTCAAGTAACAGAAATGTCACACTTGAATCACAGTAGGCCAAGATCAAATGTGTCATACACATTTCCCAAGGATAGGTTATGCGATGGTGCAATTGATTTTGAAGAGTGGCTGGCATGAAAGCTGGATGGTGAGTTGGCCTGATGTTGTGACCTACTCAGTGCAGATGATCCTACACACACTGATCTGACAGTGTTGCGGGGCTGGGACTGTGACCTCAAATGAGAGGTTCTGCTACGTGTACATGACCGCTGATGTAGCCTGCGTGAAATCTGTTGTGCTTGTTCTCCCTGACTAATTACAATACTGTCCTGAGAAGCACTTTTCTTGCCTGAGTCGGGTAAGTCCTAACTAGTGCAGGAATAGAGGTAGCCATGGATTCTTGGTGTATCCCCATACTATGCATTAGTGTGATTATAGCATTATCCCTACTGAATGCCATTTCCATGTACTAAAATACTCATGTCTGTCTTGGAGGACTCTGACCATTTCCAGCTGACTCTCTGTGGCAGTGCTTTCAGCCCAAACAATGTGAAAGCACATTTGCTGACAGGCAGCCAATGCTTTATGTGTTTCCTGGGGGAGCTATGACAAATTCCTGTACCTGGATCCACTTTGTGAAAGTGTCACTGTGGACACTGTATGACTGAATATCTGCCATCTTCATCAAAGTGTTCATTTAGGATTGTGAGATACTAGTGCTTAAGGGTATGTATTTTCTTCCTGCACAAACTGTAGCATAATGTCAGCATGTGCTTGACTTTGTGATGCACTGTCACTTCCTGCAGAGTTACTAACATGTTGTGGGGTGTAAGATCCTGCCATTAAACTTAGGGACTGTGTATCACATTCCTCAGTTTACCTCAGAAACATAACTATGTTATCATCATTATCATCTTCTTCAACAGCCATTCTGCTGCTATCATCCAAATATACTGTTATAATGGAACTGTTTGTTTCTGCTGCTAACCCTGTAAAAAATGTTTGAAAACGTTACTAATAAAGAAATAGAATACACTGCTTTATGTAAGGAGGTCTGGGGGACTCTTACCATGCCAATTGCATTTCATTTTCATTCTGAATAGATGTGCAAGGTTCCCCTGTTAATAGTAATTGTCATGTGTTTAATGCAATCATTCCATGCCAGCATTCACTTTTCTATATAAATATATGCTACTGTTTTTAAACTGACCTTTCTGAGCAGATGAATGTTGTTGCTGCAAATGGTGGTAGTAAACAGTGTCCATACCACCTTTGATTATTCCAATGCCATCATCTTCTGTGTTATAATCAGCCCCGTGGATGGAGAGGAGGTATTCCTCATCTGGTGTTAAATATATAAAGGATGGAACCCCCCCCCACACACACACACACACACACACACACACACACCAGCACTGGTATGGACAATGTCGTTCTGTCTGTCCTTGGCTCTAGCACATCCTACATTATCATTTTGTCCCCTTTTTACATTGTGTTAATGTGCAGTTTCTTCCATCAAATGCATTAATGTCCATTACAAATTGATAACATTTTTTTTCACAGCTCATTTGGACCCCTTTAGTAAACAGACATTTGACATCTGTCCTAAGGGCTGCCACATGGGTGCAGTTTTCCTCATGGCTGAAGTTTTCCATTCTCTGTCTTGATCCCTTGTTTTGCATCATTACTGCACATAAAAAATATGTCACAGTTATGAACCAAAAAACTAGTGCATGTAATCATCAGTCAAACAACACAACAATGGCATGCATGCCATCCTCATATAAAAAAGTTAGGTGACACAAACCCCTTATGTATATACACATACAAAATCTCAATCCTGTAAGTAAAGTTGTGCTATAGTAATATCTGAAGTATCGTAAGTACATTCTGAACAGTAAACCAATCAGTGAGTTAACAGATTTATTCCTCCATTAGCTCCCTACCATTGTCTTGTATTCATAATTCTGTCATTTTTTTTGTTTCTCAATGATATTCAGAAATCTCCAGGTAAAGATGCATTGTTCAGCCAATAGCAGATCCTTACCACTATAGAACTTCACAAGTAAAGCAGTGCATTCCTACCAAGTATGAACAATCACTACATGGCACAGAGGAAAATTATTATCTCAGTGATCCCTAATCATTTTCACTACTGCTGTCATGATTTTCCATTTACAAATGCTGCTTTACATTCTTAACTGAAGTCATCATGCTATGTCCATCATATAATTAAAACAAAACATTTCTTGACGTGAACTCACTAATTTGCATAATTTTGAAGGGTTTCATATTAATTTATAATATTTCAATTTTTTCTTACTTTAAAAAGTCTACAGATGCCCAAGCTATTTGTCATCTAACTCAAGTAATTGCAAGTTAATATAGCAGTGTTAAAATTCAGGTCCATTCATGGATTTTGTATGCATATTAGTTCCTTTTACATTTATCTCTATGATCGCAGTAATATGCAAATGTGGGCAGCCACTTATCCATATAATCAGGTCTCAGCTACTCATGAAAGCAGCCTTTGATTCAAGTGAACACACTGCAAAAAGAGGTGGAGTCCACAGCAGTCCTCACCAGATACCAGCATGCTGCAGGAATGTGTGGATAGCCTCAGTTATGCTAAAAGCAGAATCTGTTTAGAAAATGTAAAATGGAGTCATATGCATGTAAGTTTGCACAACCATGAAGTACAGTACCCACAAAACACTCAATATGTAATAAAAGATTATGGTCTACCTTCTTAATGAGTGATACCTGGATATGATCCAGGCATGCATAAGATGCAGTGAATGGAAAAAGATTGACATCTGGCAGCAGCTGGGTGAGCACCCATCATACCTGACAGAGGTCATCTTGGCCAGCACTGCCGTCATTGGTATGACAACCTACAGAAGTGTAGGCCTGACCAGCTGGCCAAGTGTCAAGAAGACCAGAGTTCTATAGTAAGTATAACTTTTTTCTCATTTTTTTTCTTTTTTGGTTTTAGTAAGCATATGTTTAGGAAATAAACTATAAATAGGTTGCATAATTGAAGGCATTTTGCTAGAAAAAATATGTGTCATTGCAAATATATATGTATAATGTTATTTTAATACAGAAGGATAGCTGGCTCAACCATCACCTGAGGTAGTATCAAGACCCCCCCAAAAAACAAAAGCACTTTGATGTATTAAGCCAACTCTATATTGTGACAATTGGCTTATTACAGATCCATGCCACCTCAGATCTTCCATTGAAGAGCACAATGGCACACCTGTCAGGTGGCCAGACCAGATGCACAATAATCCTCCCCCTCCCTACTGCCTAACAATTCAGCTCCTGTTTCTGTGCCCTGTCCCCAACCCTCCTCCATTTTATTAAAATAATAATTACAACTGCTTCTTATAAACGACATATGCTATGGTTTATGCACTACCTGCACTGAGTGTTAGGCACTCATGATCTATTTGAAAAAATAATAATAATTATTGTAAATTGTTTACTACAATTTATAAGAAGCTCAGGTTTTATTTAAAAAAGCGATTTTTTTCCCTTTCAATCTGTAGCTAACAGTTTAGACCACACATGGAGCAATACTACATCCAGGTTTGACCATAAATGTTATTATTAATTATATAATTATATATTGCATTAGAGATGGGGATTGACTGATTACACCCACGCAACACTTTGTACTCGGGACAGTTACCCCTCTTGCCCTGCCCTAGCTATGCTACTATTACAGTAATACAAAAGAAAGTATAAACTATCAATAGGGACAGATGATTGCTGACAGATTTATACTTTGCAAGGAGAAGACACATACACACACGTACACACACGTACACACACACACTCACACACACACACAAACACACACACACACACACACACACACACACACACACACACACACACACACACACACACACACACACACACACTCGCACAAATACACCCTGCAAATAAAATAGCAGACAGGAATCTGCACACCTCATCAACAAATGTTAAGGGGAAAGATGGGCTGCATGTTATTGTAAGGAGCAGAAAGAGAAGGGAAGGGTAGCAGCTATATAGTGTCACTCAGACAATCTACAAACAGATGTATCTTAAAATATCATGATGAACATATACCCCTAGAATACAACTGCTGCATGAGAGGTTAGCAGTAAGTGGGCTGGGACACGTGTCCCTAACTACATTTATGAGAATGAGGTACACATACAACTGCTGAACATGAGGTGTGTCCTATCAAACTGCAGGGACAATTACCTGCAGGAACTGACATGTACATATAATAACAGACACAGATGAGAGTCATGGGAGACACCCACATGATTTACATGCAGTAAAGTCGCAGAAAGAAAGACATAAATAAGTAATCATGTTTGCTATTTATATTATTTTTACCTACCTATGCAGAATGCAGTAATGCAGTATCTTCCAGAAGGGCATGTAATAATCCTACATAATCCCTCTACAACAGCTGCAGACAGGACAAACACAAGAATAGATTCAAATGTGCAAAAAAGGGAACAATACAGAAAAGCTTCCCTAAATAAATATCTGTATCTAAGAATGAAATTGGGCAAGGAATTGTGATTGGTCAATGCATAGGGCAGGCTGTTAAAAGGGAAGTGTTGACTAAGGGTTTTGACACTGGTGTTTTTACTGAGTGCAGAGTTCATCTACAGTTCTCTCATACTGTGACCTTCTCATAGCTGTCACAAGTTGGGAATACATCATAACTGTCCAAGCTTCAGCCAGGAATATAGCAGCAGGGTGGAGTAATCAGATCAATAGTCTACTGTGTGTCCAAGTGAGCACCCAAAAGCCACTGCCTCTGCTGCCAGTCATAGCAAGCTATTACAGGATCTACACACACTGAAATGAAACACTCAGCGGTTTACACAGGCATGCAGCTGGCATCACTGGCATCCAGTTGGTCAGCCTATCTAACCAGTAGAACATGGATACCAACCAGCCTACCCAAAGGAATGTAGATATGATGGATCTGCTTATGAGTACAGACTGGGAAAAATTGGTAGGAGATATAGTACAGTGCTCAGCCAACATGGTAAACAAATGCTAGTGACAGAAGGCTACCTATATCATTTAGAGCATGAAAAATTATCTAAATGGTACTGGCTATGTATTGAGTGGAGGATAAAGGCCTGTAGAGACTGGGCTATGGCAGTTCTCCATGCAGAATGGGAAGAACTGCTGAAATCATTGCCACACCAACATGGGCCAGATGCCACCAGTGCACAGGTAGCAGAGCTGCAGGCAGAACTGCAGCAGAGTGCAGAACACAGCAATGATTTGCCTAGTTGTGCAATGAGGAGTGTGTTTGGAAAGGCAGATGATAATGTCCTGCAGGAGATGCCATGTCACTACACTCCATTACACCATCACCAGAATATGGCAGAGGGCACAGCATCTGTTTCTGTACCACCTGCAACCCTAGAGGACATTGATGTGAGTCAGTACCCACTCCAAAGTGGTACATTCCTCCTTTGAAGGAAGTTTGATATGGATGGCAAGGTGTTCATTGTTTTGCTAACAGCAGCACAACATTTGGAAGATAGCATGCAAGCCTCACATCATAGTTGTGAATGGCACATTCCACATGTGCGGAAGTGTCCTGCTAATTTACACCTTGCATGGATCCATAGGCACTCCCACTAACATTAGGGTTGCTCCTCTGGGGTACTGCTGATGACTTGAAAAATGGAAGCAGCATACAGCCATATGTGGGACATCCTTAAGGGGTTGGCTGCAGATATTAGGCCTTACATCCAGAGTACATAGTGACTGATTTTGAGAAGGTGTCAATTCATGCCAGTTGAAAGGCATTCCCAAAGACCATCCTTGAGGGATGCTTGTTCCAGTTAGCCCAGATATTTTGATGGCAACTGCAGCAACATCATCTTATGTGTGTCTGTGGTACAGACACTGCATTTTATTACTCATCCGCAAGTTGATTGCACTGTTTTTCTTACCAGTAGATGATGTTGTGCCAGTTTTTCTGGAAATTGTTTCCACTCTGCCTGAATGTGCTAGGCCATGTCAACATTTCTTAAGCATCATTATGTGTGTGGTTGTCCAATGAAGCATGCATCCTGTTCTCCTGTACCTTGATGACTGCCAACAACTTATCCTCTGAAATTTTAGAATGTCTGTTATGTCTTTGATGTGGATCTTCCATGAAACAATAATTAGCATGGCACCTCAGGCTAAAGATGTTAAATGTCCTACTGTACAGCTTTCTGACCTTCTGTTTGTTCTGCAGCATGAACAGAACCTAGCTGATAACCAGAGAGAATCTGCTTAGGGGGATGCCAGTGGCTCCCTATAGAAAATCTGTTGTTGCAAGGGAGCATCACCAAAAACACATCCTCTCACTTAAGTATGGCTGCAGCAATGTTCAGGATTTCCTACATACTGTGGATCAATTGTACAAGTTATTATTATATTTGCTTATAGTATACACCAAGGACTCCACACATCGCTTCCACTGTTATACTAATAAAGGCTTTGCGCATTGTACACCATTGTAAACTTCCTTCATAGAGCCACATTCATGCCCAGCAAGTATATAGATGCTGTATCCTGTACTGCAAACAGTTATGTCTTTGTGGTCCTGAGGACATGTGCATACTCTCACCCTATGGTTCAGCTTCTGCCACCTAAGGGTATGGTGCAGAGAGATTTCCCATGCCCACAGGGAAATGTCCACAGCCATATGTCACTGCAGCTATACTGTAATCCAGCCATATGTCCACATCCACCCATCCCGCAAAGAATTGTCATGCAGCCTAGGCACCTGAATTTAGTTAAAGTATACACAGACAATTTTTGTAAAGAAAGGATTTTGTTTGTCTAGGCCTAAAAATATTTATTAGTATAGTAACTCTATAATATAGCCATTTCTTCTACAAAATTAACTGCACATACAAAATGGCTGAACACATTCAGGTACAACACCCTAGTCAGAATGGAGGTTGGGGAGAGGGATGGAGGTTGCAGTGTGAAGTGAATGGCCAGCACATACTTTAGTGAGAAATGACCAGTTGTATTACTTCTGTATACATTTTTAAACCACTCCCTTATATGCTTACAGTTAATAGACAGAAAACTATCAAAGCATGCATTATTTTACCAAAGTATATATACAACTATTGAACCAAAAACTTCCTTGAGTTGCTAACTTTTTTCATGTGTATGCACCTTCTGCCTGAAGACAATTCACAGACTGTTACAGTCAAAGCATAACATTTTAAAACATTGTTGCACCAAACAGACAAGTCATTCATACCTGTAAAAGTGTAACTATTTATGTATAATTAGCAATAAAGGGAAGAATGGCACAGTATGAGATTCCAGACAGTAATACATATTTAAACAAATGTATAGTAAGCAAGAAGAGCAGTGAATGAAATGCTTTGCATGTTAGGAGTAGTTAAATCAATAATATTAAGGAATAAAAGGGATAAAAAATGGGTAAACAATAATTGTATTATGTTTTCTTTTTCAATTCAGTGACGAGATCAATTATAATGAGAGTCAGCAGAGTAGAAGAATGACTAGACTTGTTGAAGTTGCTGGTAAACATGAATAAAGTAGTAAATAGTATTCTGCATTTAACTGATTTCCTTAATATATATAAAGAAATAATTTATAAAGGATGGTAACTGAAGCAATACAGTATATACATTACTTTCTGCAACCAAATGTAAAAAATATGGTAATATACATGTAAGTGCAGTATTCTCCCCCGGATTTACTACTCCTCTGTGCAGGACAAGCTTAGTCTGCCATTTAGGAGCAGGATGGCAGAGCTCCTAGGCTTACATAGAGCATGTAAGAGTGCAGGGGGCATGTCTGAGAGAAGAACTCTCAGAATAATCATGCCCCCGCAATGAAGAACAGCAGAAAGGGGTATGAAATGGAGCAAGACCACTCACAGGTGACAGAATATCCCCACCAACAGTCCCCCTTGTGTACAACAGCAACAGTATACATAAATAAAATGAAAAAAAACTTATTTTTTTTTTTTAAAGCTGACCGTAGGTGCGCAAGCGTGCCCATCACTTAGCTATGGTTAATACAGCTTAAATGGCTGAAGAGGATAACAAGGAAGATATATGCACATGAAACAGTAGAGCAATAGTGTAGTAGGAAGAGCTTTTGCCTTATGAGCAGGCATTCCTGGTTCGAGTCCCACTGCAGTACATTCCATTTTCCATGGCAAAGCAAGTTATGAGTAATATTTATGTTGCATAACACACTAAATAACATATTTTCATGAACTGGAGTACTGCAGTAAATGTACATCTGAGGTGTCAGTGTCATAATGAATAAGGCACTAGTAAGCAGGTTTAAGCACAAATAAGCAGTAGTATGCATATTTAAGCACTAGTAAGCTGGCTTAAGCCCATTTGTGTGGCAGTAAGCAATACCTACACTGGTTAAGCAATTTTAAAGCTAACTCTCTGTAAGCAGATGTAACAGCAGGTTAGCAGTGCTTACCATTGAGCAAATCCACTTACAAATGCTCAAAAGTGCCTTAATCCCTCTGTATCCAATGGCCCTTGTTCTGGCCATCAACAAAATAAGCAACCATGCAGGTCTCAAATCGAGGACTCTATACATCATAATAAACGTTGTTAACCACCAAGCCATCACAAAAGTACAGAAGAATGAGGTATCAGCAAACAAGTCCTCACCATAGTAAAACCAAACTGAACCTGTGACAGGAATCAGTATACAGTCATATGTTCCATAACCCACTAGATAACATAAATATGTGAACTGGAGTACAGTAGTAAGCCCAGAAGTGAAGTGTAATTGTAATAGAGTGTTGAAGTCCCCAATAAAACACAAGGACCCCATAGAGTGTACGTACACATTAATCATGGATACCAGGCAGATATATAAGATGTAATGAATAAACAATCAGTGCCAAAAAGAAATAATAATGCAAAGTCTAATGTAAGCAATGCTATGCATTGCACAGGCCAGCTTAGGAGGTGTAAGCAATGTGTAAGCCAGCTCACTCAATGTGCCCAGTGTTATACCCCTTTAAACAATGCCAACCTTCAATAAGCAGGTTTGCCCATAGCTTAGCCTTTTCAAAACTGGTCAGTCATGGAAAAGTGCGGGAAATCAGCCCTACTTAAACCCAAGAGGTGTGAATACATCTCATAACTGGTTGTAGCTTCCCCTTGCAGGCACTATGGCAGTAAGAGGAGAAGGTGTGCACTTCCGGGTGCAGCACTGGTGCATCCAGGAGTCCAAGGTCATGGCAGGACTCTTAGTTAAAGACCATGCTCAGAGACTGCTGCAGGACCAGTACCAGGGCTCCCAATATAAGGCGGAGGCCTGGGACCGTCTTGCCCATGACCTCACAAGTGCCACTGGTATACCCTAAACTGGTGAGCAGGTCAGGCACCACTATGCCAAAGTGAAGTGGCATAAGGGGGACCTCTTGGAGGAGTGGCTCCAGGAGGCAAGAGTGGCAGGGGATGTTCCAGTTGTATGTAACTATCACCCCAGTATATGTGTAATAATTGCCAGCTCAGGTATATCATGGATAGGTATGGCTAAATATTCCTCTTATGTCCCCCACAGCTGCAATGGAGTGGACTGCAGACCAGAAAGCCCACATCAGTCACCTGGTGAGGTTGCAATGCGAGGCAGGTCAGTAATACTCATTCATTTACTGTCATAGGAAATAAAAAAATGTAGTAGTAAATTAATTGCTTGTATAAAATCTGTATTGTTCAAGGCAAGTACTACATACACTAGAGAATATGGCAGGAAGAGTCTCATATTGTTTGTAAGTCAATTAAGTGTAATAGCCTGACAAAACAGGTCTAACTGCTGGACTGCATGTGTATATCCTGGTATCATACGGTAATGTAGATATGCAATCATGAAATAGTATTGTAGTATTAAGCACTGTTACCCACACTGTGCACCATAAATTGAATGTGTAGGAATGCCTGTATATGACAGGTGTAATCCCCAGAGGCCATTTAGTACAACTGACAGACACATAGACAGTAAACAAGGAAAATGCAGACAACAAAAACTGAATAGCACATGCAACTGAGATAAGAACTGTTGTTTTTTTAGCACACACAGCCACGATTCGAATCCTGCCAGTGGTAGTAGTCTGCATACAGAATCATACCCCACAACTTTACAGATATGTCCCGAATGTCTAGTAAAGTGGCCCATATCTGTTGCCTATCAACCTGTCCCCCTGGGAAATTAGTGGGATGATCCCAGATGTATAGGCAGCAAACAAGAAATACAACTGATTGACACGCAGCTATGAGAACAAAGCTGGCACACTAGCAACTCCCCAATACCTTATGTGACTAAGAAGCCATGTATGACCCATTTACACCCCAACTTGTTAAGCTGTGGTCAGAGTGTGTACAGTAACAGAGTGAGATGTATGTGCATAATAGTAATGTGGAACCTGGTACTGTGTGTGGGAACATTCAGGTAGTGCTAATAAACATTCCTCCTACAGGTCTGTCACATACCAACGCTGTGCCCAGAAATACAAGAATGATATGCAGTTGCTCTGAATAATGAGGTATTACACATCACTGTCACCCACACTGTCCTACTACATATAACTGTCTAGGAAGAGTGTTGTTATACAAGGTCAGAATGCATAAGCACAGGGGATTAATAAGACAGAAAGCAGATTGGAGATATACAGCAATATCAATATAGCAGACAACTGTGATGGACAGTGTTTAAGTTGTAGCAGACGCAGCCATGGTATGACTCCTGGGAGTGGAATTAGGCTGCATACAGATTCATACCTCACAACTGTACAGATGAGGCCAGAATGTCCAGCATATGTGCCCATATCTGCTGCTTGTCCCCTGGTAAGTCTGTGGGATGATCCCAGCTATTTAGCCAGCAAACAGGGAAAAAAAGTGATTGTCAAACATCATGAGAACACACCTGTCACTGTAGCAACCCTTGAAACTGTTAGGAGAGTAATATTTCAAGTATGTCTTATCTACACTCCCATGTTGTCAAGCTGTGTCCAGAGTGTATACAGTAACAGAGTGAGAGGTATGTGCATAATACTAATGTGTAATCTGGAACTTTGTGTGGCAACAGTCAGGTAGTGCTAACAAACGTTGCTCCCACAGGTATATTAGATATGAACACTGAGCTGAGAAATACAGACCAGTATAACCTGTACTGGTACTGTTCACTCTGGTATTGTAGGAAATTGTGAGTGTTGCAGTTTCTCTGAATAATAAAGTATCACTGGTCACTGTCACCCACACTATGCTACATGATATAACTGTGTAGGAAAGCATGTATATGTGTGTGTCAGGTCACTAAAGGTGGAAGAGGACAATATTCTAGATATGTCCCAGCACATCAGCATGTGGTCAACACATGGCCAGAGTCTGTGCAGAAAGAGTTGGATAGCTATGTGCAAAACAACAACCCAGAATTTGGGAGTATTTGTACAAACAGTTAGTGTTAACAAATATTTCCTCCACAGGTATACCAGGTAAGGTGTGTATACTGCAGGTAAAACCAGTTCATGTGTAATGATGACGACAGCCATATCACTGTCCAAACTAAGGCTATAGGGTAGTCTAGTAAGACTTGTAAGATACAGATAGCACTGACTAGGAAAGTAATGTGGACTACAGGAATATACTAGTTGCTAAGTGACATATCTCCATATCGCCAACAATAATCAACTTACCCACCCCAACTGGTATGTAATGACACCTATGTTCTAATAATGTCCAATTGTTTGATAAATATTTTGATGGTTCCCATGCATGTGCTATATTGCATTATTCCAACATTGGTGGCATGGTGCCATCAATGTACCTGCATGCTGTTCTTATTACCACGGTGGTCCCATATATGCATGTGTTCTGTTGGCTATGCAACTGTTCCATATCTGGTGTCTGGGTTAATGGGAATATCTATGCATGCTGTTATACCTAACCCTGGAATGTGCTGACTATTACTAACTCACAAATGATGATGAAATGTAAACACTATAGCACGCTTGGGAAGGCCGGTCCCAGTGGACCCACCTGTCCCACCTCAGCTGGCCATGGCAATAGGCACCAGCATGTCTGGGGCCACACCTGGGACCTCCCTGTCTCTTGGTCCTGCACCACCTTTGGGTGGAACTGTCTCAGGGGATGGGGCTCACCCCCCCCCGGGAGTGGGCATGAACAGCAGTTTGGTGATCTTCTACACCAGCTTGAGGACAACATGTTGTGATTAGAGAGTCATTCTGGCTCTGCGACTCAGCCCCCAGCACAGCCACCTTCAGGGCTGTGAAGGTGCAGTGGTGACTGCCCATGGGTGGGTCCTCAGTCCCACTGTTACCACTAGGGGGCTTGTGGGCTTCCAATATCCCAACACCCCTCCCCATCAAGGTGTTTACCCCCCACATGTGCCATATACTGCCCCTGTATGCATCTTGTTTGTCTTGCCTGTTAACCTACCTCCCCAAATATACCTACTATCCCTCCCCAACATCCCACTCTCACCTGAAAAAAAAACAAAGGGCAATCTGTTCCCACAAAAAACTCATCCCATACATAGCTGTCCATTTTACACACATCCACTGGACACATGTAATCTGGTCTAATTGGCATCACAACTTATTATTGTTGTCCTCACCCCTCTCCCAGGGGTTTGAGTGTCCAACTCTACCTCCAAATTCAGTGTATATGCACAGCTGTTGCTGTGGAAGAAATGGGCATCTATGGACCTTCCCTGCATGCTTCTTGCATGTCCCTGGCTATTTTCCCTACTGTCTTTCCCTCTTTGTGCCCCTTTTTTCACCAATTTCCTATCAACTCCTTTTTCTTTTCTTTTAAAGAAATTAGCACAGGGTAAGAGGGAGTAAGTACTTTTAAGCAGCAGTAAGTGGGTTTGTATGGGGGTAAGCAATGCCTAGACAGGTTAAGCAATTCATAAGCTAAAAGAGTATAAGAAACTGTAACCGGAAGTTAGCAGTACTTACCTCCATGCAAACCCGCACAAACCCACTTACAACTGCTTTAAAGTGCCTTAATCACTCTGTATTGAATGGCCCACGTTCTGCCCAGCAACAAAATAAACAGCCAATGCAAGGATCAAACCTAAGACCCTGCACACCATAGACAAAGAGATTTACCACTAAGCAATGCCAGATATACATAACTGATGTTTTCAAAAACATATCATCCAGCCCAGTCATGCAACAGTACATAGAATGTATTCCAACATTTAGATGTGTGTGTGTGTAAATATATTAATATTTAAACAGATACAACATATCTATATCCATATATATATATATATATATATATATATATATATATATATATATATATACATATATAAAAATATATGTGAACATAAATACATGCAAATGCTTACGTCGACACATATATATGTCTACACCTATAAGTCTACATATACACAGCAAGTTACATATATGTAAGCAGATATATATCTATGTAGATATATACGGACATAGTTATATATATGTAAGCAGATATACATATCTATATAGGTATATATGGCCATAGATCTGTAGTTAATGGAAGATTAACTAAAACATATATGTCCACATGCACCGTTTATGGGGTTGAGAGGCCCCAAACAATAAACGTCTTGTACGAATAGGTATACCCCCCCCCACACAGCCAAACATGTCCTCCCTGCAATACACTACCAAGTGTTGCAGATCCCATAACCAGGACCTGACATGACATGGGCACAAGATGTTAACAGTACTACATCCACCTATATGATGTCAGGCTGGTACTGGTAACATATCATGCAGTACAGTCTGGCTCCCATAGGAAATGTAAAATGTGGAAGCTATCAACATCCCCAGGATACATATACACAGACACATATATGCAGATACAGATATACGTGTGTATATATATATATATATATATATATATATATATATATATATATATATGTGACCACACATACACACACAGAGATATGTACAGTAAGATACATATGTAGAAGGTGCACATAATATGGAAAAGCTACTATGCCTACAGTTAACACCTTAACAACTGGACACTGTATGGGCCACCCATACAAATGACAATCGTTGCCTGCAACATATACCCACAGAGAGGTCATAGGATAAAACACCACACACAGGTTTGCAGAAATGGAAAACCTTTATTTATGTACTATTGCAGTTTTATATGCCATGTAATATAGCTGTTCAGACACTGACATCCATATAAGCAGAGTAATGCAACTGTGAAACAGTTATACTAATACAGTAGTCTGGAAAGGTTCACAGCTGTTGCTCTCCAGGCCAAGACCTTCAAATTGTACAATAGTAAAGACAGACTGGGCCACAGGATACCATACAATCAACAGTAAGTAATGCAGGTGTATAGTTCAGCAGCCTGTATCTTTCACTCTGTACAAAATAATAGGTGGTAAAGATACATGTGGGAGGGTATACACTGCCATAACATTTACACATGACAGGAATATGGTTGCATACATATAATAGGTCTATATATATGTCTACATGTACATACAGATGTATACTCATACATATGCCTGTATACACATCTGCATAGTGCTACATATATATGGCCGTGTGTACATCTCCTTGTATGTACATATGTACATATATATATATATGTATATATATATATATATATATATATATATATATATATATATATATATACATATATGTATATGTACATGTGTATATATATATAGATATATGTATATATAGCTATTTATGTATGCACATCCTATGTGTACAGCTATGCCTAGTTCTGTTGGTATATATATATATATATATATATATATATATATATATATATATATATATATATATATATATATATTTATAGATATCTATAACTATATGTGCATACATATCTATTCTGATATACCTACTACTGTCAATATATATGTAGATATCCATACGTATCTGTGCATATGTATCACTATCTGTATATGTGTATACATATATTGCTCTGTATATGTATATATCTGGGTGTGTATATGTATACCTATGTACATATACATACCCATCTATATATGTCGATATGTATATGTGTAATTATCTATATAGATATCTGGATAATTATATGTACATATATTTTCACCATATGTCCTGAACATGGAGTGTAGCCCTACCTCAGCCGTTATAGTCCCAACTTCATAGTGCAAGGGGATGTCAGGTATGTATAGCAGGTATATTAGTAGACTATTGCTACTATAATAGGAATTGTCTTTACAGACATGGTGTGTGTGGGAGGTCACAGCTGCTTTTCACATGTGCGCCATTGGCTACTGACAGACATCCTAAGGACATCATAGTACAGTACCGCTGCTAGCACGTAATGCTCCTGTGGACTACTGCAGAGATATTGGCCAATATATGTGGACATTCTGACACATTCTGTACAGTCCAGAGGTATACACAGAACCCCTTAGTGCAAAACATGTGGACCAAGCCTGACAATATGGATGTTAATAGCCATGTAGATGGGCATAACACATAATGACTGGTATACATTTGCCCCCATAGTTTATGCATTCACACACCCCTGTCTGTCCTGACACAAAATAACTGCTGGTACAGAGGTGCCATGGCCACATACTACCCACTAGATATGACATACATCTGTACAGCATCCCACTGCTCTGTCTGACATACTTGACTGTTAAGGGAGGCCCGGCAGCAGTACATCTGGGAAGTATCTGGACATGTCATCTCACTAGGTAAGTACACTAAGCTGTTAGGCCTGTAACAAAGCACTGTGCAGGCTACAGGCAGACTGGCTCAACACTGGCCTACATCTCGTAGTGGGGAAGACCCATGTGCCTGCATATATAGCAGGCTCTACAGACATGTCACAGTACAGGGTAAGATACACTATGTGAAAGTGTATAACCACAACCAATGTGAAAACAGCCACAGCCACATATGGTAAACTAGCATAATATTACAGTATATGGACTATCTGTTCAACACCGTCCTCATATGTGCCACTCACACACTAACCCTACATATACTGGGCCGCTACACAGTGTGGTCTGATGCCTGTCTGAGGTATGGGACATGTGTGTGTATGGCCCTACAAACATGTAAGCCAATATGGTAACATACAGTAGAGCAGCATGTAACATCAGATAGGACGGGACCAAGAACAGCTACTTCTACCACAGTCTGTACACAGGCCAAAGTACATATTAACAATACACACACTGTTGACATTCACCATAAGTACACATACCTCAGTACTGTACAAACAACCACAGAATGTCCAGGTTATGTCATCAAATATAACCCCTACTGTACCTAACATGTGTAGCAGTCTGATATCTCACTGGCTTGTTATCAGATATGATGACAGTAATTATAGTGTATATCACATATGCATCTCTTAATGCATGACATATGTACAAAGGTTGACAGAGTTGTGCCTGGAAGCACATACACAAGGCCAATATTGACATGTTGCTGTGATAACCTCATACATTTACTGTTGTAACAGGGTTTGATGCAACATATGTCCTATGAGGGATATGAAGTCAGTAACTGTCACTGCTTTCACCATCTACAGACTGCAATCCTCACACTATCTTCTGCAGTTCACAGATAGATGCTCTGGGGGTAACACATGAAACCAAAGGCACCACACACTTTCCAGTCTGCAGATGACCCTACAGATGGGGATTCCTCATAAACATAGAACTGACATGGCAGGTATTAGAACATGTAGGAGAGCCATATCCACACACACACCCTGTTAAACCAACATTCCTCCAAATGCAGTGTAGCAGCACTTACAGTCTGTAGTCAGGTCAGGCACATCCCCCTCCTGTGTATTGCCCTGTTTCCACAGTGAATGTTGTTAGAGGTAAATCCCCAATCCATCTGAGATGCTGTTTGCCAAACAACAGATCGAGTTCCTGCTCACAGTGAATGAAAAGGCTCAACACTAACAAGATGTTCCTAGATATAGGAGTGTGTTTCCATACAATTGGCTATGGGAATGTTACCACAGCTGTTCCACATGCAATCAGCTAGGGGAGGGCTGCAATTCATGCAGAGGCCATCAGCTGATCATGAGCATCACTTAAAATACACATGCTGCTGCCTAAGCAAAGCAGGTGTAGGTCTCCACATCCACCAGAGATGGAGTGAGAGAGGCAGACAGAGGCAAAGACAAGTAAGGGAGGGGTTGGAGAGTAAAACTTAAGCAGGTTTGTGTCACACACCTACCAGCACAGGGTATCAAACCCCTGACGACTATGTAGTGCTTTCACATTTCTATGCAGTTATTGGATGCACCACATAGGTTACATGGAGCCCTCAGAATGTATATGTGATGGTGAGTGACATCTGTAACAGGGATATGGTAGCTATACGGTAGGTGTAGGACATGTGCCTGTCCTCATGAACTGGTGCCAGCGTCAACACAGCCACATTCTCACAGGGACGCACACACATTAGCACACTTGGCAGGGCCAGGAATACAACACATCAGTAGTGACATTGCCACAACGCATTACTGTGCAGGTATCACATGCACCACAGTGGTGATATGGAGGTTATATGGGCAAAGGGTATGGGGAGGTGTCTGACATCAGACAGCATGCTTCAGTATGCTAACCACTTCTAGTACACAAAGATATGATGAACCACAAACTTGCAGACCAGTCTCAAAGCAATTTTGTAGAATATTTAATAAAAGAAATCCACAAAACTTCTTATCTCTAGCGCCTTGGCTAAATACACCTTTATCAGAGTATATATTCAAATAATCTCACCCCCCCATGCTTCAGTTGCCAATGGGGGTTGTAGTGAGTGTGAATGTGAACATACGCATCATACAACACACACACATACACACACACACACACACACACACACACACACACACACACACACACACACACACACACACACACACACAAACACACAGTGCCAGTACTGACATACATGGGTGCATTGATTCACAGATGTGTAGAGGTCAACTGTGCCAGTCGATTATACTAGGTGATGGGTATACCTTGCATCAGGCCACATGACAGTGGTTTGCATTGTGGCTCAGGGCTGTACTTTCTGGATTTGCCCACACAGGTGGGTATTGTATTTCACCATCCAGTCACCTGGGTGACTACTGCATGTGGCCAATGCTGTGCATTGCTTGCCATGTATGTGTTCCTTAATCCATGACATGGACGGTGTCTGTGATGTGCACACCTCCCACATGCATGTACAGTGACATGTGGAACTGTACCTGGGGTGTCTGGCCCATGTTGTGTACACAGATTATCATCAGATGTGCTAGTCCTGGCCTTATGTGGTGGGAACTGGTAATGGACAGCAGGTTTACCCTGCACTTACATTGATAGCATGCTAACGGCATTCCCTGGTATCAGTGGCATCTGTACATATGGGGCATGTTTTCAGGCATGGTATGTCCTTTGTGGGTCACATTTGATGGCATCACAGGTGTTGCAGGTGTCCAGTGGGGAGCATGGGGAAGGTGCACTGTCTGCATGTACGTGCCTATTGGACAGATGGACAGGGTGCCTGCCCTCTGAGGCCACTACAATCACTCCATAGTTACTATCAGTGGGCAGTATGCAGTGTACTACCAACATAGCAGCTGTTGCCTAGGCAAGTGTGTGTGTGTGTATGAGACATGGTTTGAGAGTGTTCTCTGGCTAATACTAGGGTTGCTAACTTTGTTTGCCTGGCCTTGATGTCACATGTATGGGTATGGATTTGCACCCCAGCCTCTCAGCTAGTTCACATCATTATCCCTGTATGGTGGACATTGCGACATATACTAGGGCCACCATATAAGAAATTTGCAAAACCCACTCCACATTGGGCCTAGTTGTTACACACTCACAGCCACCTCCACACAGGATACGTATTACAAACACAGACACATACAGACACACACACACACACACACACACACACACACACACACACACACACACACACACACACACACACACACACCTGTCATGTCTGGGATTAGAACTTTTACCTGACTAGTTTATTACACTACAGTAGTACACAGTTATAGCATGCGCCATGGAGATTACTGGAGTGCTCCTTCCCCAAAGGTGTATGTCACATTGGATGACATCAGCAGGATTGCCAAAGTAGGACATTCAAATTGTAGTGAGTGTGGCTAGGCTAAAATGTATTGTTCCCTACACAGACATTGAAACACACACAAAACATCCCCAATCGACATGTGTGGGTAAAGAACCCCTAACAGAGGTCTATATCACGATACAGCATGAAGCTGTTATAGGATACACCACAGGGATTACTGGAGAACTCCTTCCCCAAAGGTGTATTTCACAGTGAATGACATCACCAGGATTGCCAAAGTAGGGCATTTGAAATGTACTGAGTGTGACTAGTCTAAAATTCATTGCACCTTACACAGACATTGAAACACACTCATAACTGCTGTGGATTGAAATAGAACCCTACCAGTGTTCTATATCACACTACAGCAGTACGCAGTTATGGCATGCACTACAGAGATTACTGGGCTATATCCTACCCAGAGGTGTATTTTTAGGTGGATGACATGGGCAGCCTTACCAAAGTAGAGTATTCAAATTGTATGTAGTGTGACTACCCTAAAAAGCATTGCTCTCTACACAGATAGAGTCACACAGACACACACACACACTTGCCATGTCTGGGATTAGAACTTCTACCTAACTAATTTATCATACTATAGCAGTACACAGTTATAAGAAGTGGTATGGAGATTACTGGGCTACATCCTTCCCAGAGGTATATTTTTAGGTGGATGACATCAGCAGCCTTGCCAAAGTAGAGCATTCAAATTGTATGGAGTGTGACTACCCTAAAAAGCATTGCTCTCTACACAGACACACACACACACACACTTGCCAAGTCTGGGATTAGAACTCCTACCTAACTAATCACACTACAGCAGTATACAGTTATGGCAAGTGCTATGGAGATTACTGGGCTACAACTTTCCCAGAGATGTATTTCTAAGTGGATGACATCAGCCATCAAAGTAGAGCATTTCAGTTGTAGTAAGTGTGACTACCTTAACAGACGCACAAACACACACAGCTGTCATGTCTGGGATTGGAACTCCTACCTAACTAGTTTATCACACTACAGCAGTACGCAGTTATGGGACACACCGCGGAGATTACTGAGCTATAACTCTCCCAAAGGTGTATTTCACAGTGGATGACCTCAGCAGGCTTGTCATAGTAGGGCTATGGGGAGGGCAGTGTGTGTGCATGGGCCATAATCCATTCATCTAGAGGTTGACACGCCACATGCGGACACACACAGGGTCATATTTCACAGGTACGTGTATACAGCTGCCAGATGACTACTTCCTTGTACTGTCATATTGCAGAGCTAGCACGTATACCACATAGTCTGTAATGCCGACAGATACCGGTGGCTAGTATCTGCAGTGAGTGACATCTGACCCTCATGTGGTTGGGGCCCTTTGGCTGTATGCTGGGTGGGACAGGCCTGGATGGCTCCTTGTCACAGTCACCCTCTTCCACACATCTATTTGTGTTTACCTTTGGCTTATTATAGTGTGTTGTCCTTACATATATGTCTGTATTCCTATCCACTGTGTGTGCAAGACATGAGTGGTGCATACTGTGTAGTGTCTGCACTAACATCTGTGACTGCCATCTATGTGTGGTCCACTGGTGTTTGCAGACATGCCCTTCATGTGTTTGTGTGTGAGCATGACCAGTATGACCTTTCAGTTTGTTGTTGACTGACATTGTCTTCATTTCTGTGTGTGCGTGAGCATGCCCAGTATGCCCATCTGTATTTAATGTGTGGATCGAGTCCAGGTAGTTTGTACTGCAGTGCTGACCTTTGTGTTGTACACCCACAGCTGTTTCTGCAGGGTATCTGTCGATCATTTGGCATTGACTGTTGCTACATTTCTGCATAGGATAGGGGCACACCTGACTATTTCTACATTTTGACACAGGATTAGGGGGCACACCTGACTGTTACTACATTTCTACGTAGGATGGGGGGCACACCTGCCTAATTCTACATTTCTACACAGGACTGGGGGGGCACACCTGCTATTACATTACTATGTAGGGTGGGGGGGGCACACCTGTCTCTTTCTACATTTCTACACAGGATTGGGGGGGGTCACACCTGAATGTTATTACATTACTACGTAGGATGTGGGGGCACACCTGACACTTGTACACATTTGCTATTACTGTACTGGTATGTCAGGTACTTCATTTCATTCTGTATTCTTACCTATCCTGCTGACTAGAGGCATAACAGTGTACTACAGATCTTAGCTTTGGTTGCCCTACATATTAGTGTCTGACTTCCTACCCTTCAGAACTAACATCCCACTGCCTGACTTGCTGTAGTCTGTCTGTGTAGGCCTGGGTAGGTGGTTACCCATAGCTATCATTCAGAGGCCATAGCACAGGCTCTGTTTGGGTTTGTCTACCCCTGTCCTGCTGGTTGAGACTGCTGTTGGGTATATGAACTGCCCTTACTGGTATGTGTGAGTCATATGGACAAACATGTCACCCAGCACATTTCCTTCAGTGGGTTTCACAGGTAACGACACATTCTACTCCATTTGGCAATTGGTAGGTTGATTGACTTACCTTGTGGGTGTGCCTGAATTGCTGATGGTGCTGGAGGGCTGCCTATGTCAGATGCACATAGTACACTTCCTATACATGGTTGAGCATGGGTAATGTCATGTTTGGCATCCTTTTTACTGTATGTGTGAGTCAGAGAGAGGTGTTATTCCCTGGGTCCCTAATGTGTTAGTGTATGTGCTATGTGTTGTCTCTTTGCCATGGCCTCGGCATACTGGGCACGCCTCCATCTACCTACTGGGGCAGGCTCAAGTTGTTCCTCCTCCAAGTCACTCTGTGCCTGCACAGGCTTTGGCACTGGTGGGGGGCTGTGTGGCCCTGCCCCGTGCTGTTCCTGCTGCAGCTGTTTCCACAGGATCATATTGTGTATCATGGCACATACCATAACAATTTGGGTACATGTAGCTGGTGAGTACTGCCAGGCTCCACTGGATGTGTCCAGACACCGGAACCATCACTTGAGGATCCCAAACACATGCTCTATTATAAGTCTGGTCTGTGCATGTGCCTCATTATGGCGTTATTGTTCAGGTGTGTGTGCATTTCTGATGGGTGTCATCAGCCACGACTCCAGTGTGTAACCAGCATCCCCCACTAGGTGACTGTAGGGGATGTCCCAATTGGCAAATCTCTGGTACAGCTGCATCAGATGCCAAATGTGGGAATCGTGATAGCTTCTAGGGCAGCCAGCACACACATTCATTATAATGCCCTGGGCATTACAGACAACCTGGCAGTTGATGGAGGGGATGGCCCTGCGGTTGATGTAGGCCCTACCCTGATCACCGGGTGGTGCTTTGATGCATATGTGCGTGCAGGCTATAGCACCCACTGCCTCAGAGTATTCTGCTATTTAGTGGAAGAGACGCATATTGCTGGCCAACACCTCATGGGTGTTGAAGAAATATACATCCTCACTGGCATGTGCTGACATGGCATACAGGAACTGGTGGAATACTCTGGATGCTGATGCCTGTTAGATCCCAATGATATCCCCAGTTGAGCTTTGGGAGGTACCTGTGGCTAGTATTCCTAGGCCTACACATACCTTGGTATCCACTGGGATGGGTTCCCCTCGGTCAGTTTGGTGTGTCAGGCATGGCCGGCACAGTTTAACAATTTGCTGTAGGAGGTCCCTGTCCACCCTATAGCTCATGTAGCCCCTGGTAGGTTACCCTGGGTCTGTACACCCTTCTCTGTCTCCTCACTGTGGGTTGATCGACAGCATTCACATCCTCACCTTCCTCTGCCTCTTGCACATGTTGTTCTATGTTTTCTGCTGCAGCCCCTCTCATTTTGTAGGTTTGTTTGTTAAAAGTTCTCACTTGTATACACCGGTTGTGTAGAATGTGGGAAAAAACAGAGGGGAAGATGTTTGCATAGTTTATAGTAGTGTTCTGGGCTGGGCTGGTCTACTTCCTGTGTAATTGGCTGATTCTGATACATTTCACCTGCCAGTTATGCTAGTTCACCTTGATTACCTTTCTACTACTGTTTTCCCTTCCCATTGCCTTCCTGTTTAAGCCCGGGTCACGCCACGCAAACAGAGTGCTCAAATGTACACAGTGCTGCTGTTTCCTGGTTTAAATTTTGTCTTCTTCCTTTAAAACCCAGTATGCGGCGTGCACACCCACTTAGGCAATGTAAAGAGTGCTAGGCAGATTCAGACACTCCCCCTAGCTTAGCTGTGCTATGCTAGGAGCAAACCCAAGCCACAGGGCTCCAATTTGCTTACAGTATGCCTCATACACCCCACTATCATGTCAGCTAACTCATAGGCTTGCACCAAGCTAGTCCTACTCTTACACTATTTGGACCTGACTAGCATACTGGGATAAACTGAGATTCACTATCATTCCCCTCATTTGCATAGGATTGCCTGCTAATGCATAGTTACATGTCTCACACTGCGCCTCCCCCCTTAGCAACCACTACTCACTGGCCATTTTGTCTTCTGCCTGCCATTGACTTGCATGGCAGAATACTGATTTTAGTTAGAATACTTAATTTAGGTTTATTTTGTTATTTTCCCCAGATCCCTTTTGCATGCCACTGCCCTATGCTTAAACAGATGAGATCAGCTAAAAAAAATAAATAAAAGTTGATTTTTTATTTTTTTGACTGATTGCAATGCCAATGGCCTTATACTTAGCCACTGGCATGCTTGATAACTGATATGCAGCCTTTATTTGGAGCTGTCACAGCTACGTTTTGGAGTTTGCAGAAATGTACTCAGTTAGTAACCGAGTTCATTTCTGCAGATTACACTAGTCCTGCACAGCTGGTTGCAAGCTTCCTGGATTGCAAAATCACCTAATTTGCATGTATTTCTCCTGCAAATGGGGTGATTTGCATACAGGGGCTTAGTTCGTGCAGGACTAGTGCAGGATCGCTCGTGAACTCCCCTGCAGGCTGTTCCTGGATCGCACGGTAGACACATTGCCTGCTAGAGCTCCTGCACCGATCTTGCATGCCGTGCAAGGCATAGAGAATCTGGAGGTCTGTCTTTAACTGTTTTATAAGATGCAAGTATTTATAAAGGGTAGTTTCACTACAGTATTACAAACAAATGCATATCAGCCACAAATATGATCATTTATATTAGTATAGTAGACTGCATAATGTAAACCCCACCTAAACTTGATAGTAATACAATTTTTCTTCTTAAGTATGCATAAGAACTTCTCATATTATTCTTCCCACATACAGATAAGCACTTCCCAAGTCAGTAGTTACATGTATGCATAAACACTTCATGTACATTATCTTTTACTTCAATTAAGATTTATAAAAAATTGTATTGTTTTATAGTTAGAAATTCAATGCTGTGTAACATTATGTGTGAATTTATTACGTGTATTTTCTCTTTTGTCTCCCCCTTTTTTCTTTTTTTTTATATTTTAATTATACATACATTTCTTCTTTTTTAAAATTTTCTTTGTCTTCCATTTATGTAAATTTTTTTTACAGATCCAAATTTCTCAGGAGTAGTCCAGGCATATACTCCCAGGTTAGGGAGCTTTCATCCTCTGCTCATCGAGTTTTGGGGGTGTGGTGGCACTTGTCCTGAAATCACCCAGGAATGTGGGATCCTGGAAAGCCTCACTGTATGGGGGCTTTGGGATTTACTAGAGGTGGTGTTGAAGCAGTTTGTGGACAAATGGCCTCAGCCAATCAAGGCCTCTCTTCAGCTGGTAGAAGACTCATTGCCCAAGTTGGTGCTGACCACCAAGCCACTACAGGCCCCTACCTCCTCAACATCAACACCATCTGGCAGTGGAAAATTTTGAGGCTCTTTTGGGGGCTCTTGCTGGCAGCACTCTTCATCATCCCTTCTTCCCTTACCCCATCTCCTACACCCTCATACCTATTATGCACCCACACCACTCTCTTATATAAAAAAATCTTGAATCAATAGAGGTGTCTACCCCCCAATAAACATAGTGCCCCTCCTCTCCCACCTCATCTAGAACAGCCCTCTTGATGTGTTCCTTCTGTCTCTCCACATTTGTTTTGTCACCCCCTTTTCAGTTTTTTCTCTCTCTCCCTTTCCATTCATTGAAGCAAACAACAGGGTCTTCATATCAAGATATAAAACATTTTAAACCCCTTTATTTTTAACTGTTAATGAAAAAAGCTACCCAGTCCATCACTTATCTTAACTTTTTCAAGTGTCACTACACATAGCCATGTCCCTCAGCAATGTCTGTTATCACATTAAATCATACGAAGCCTATATATTTTACATATTATTTTGTATGTACTACATGCTTAACTTTAGGCACTTTATGCTTTGGCTGTAAGTAGGCAAGTTTTTTAAGTGACTTTGGTTTTCCTTATTCTGTGCAAATAACCTGCTCATAGTTTATTTGCATATGCATGTAGCTGCGCTCTTCATGGATGACCACTATATAGCTATGAAATTCCAGACCATAAATACCAGTGTTTGTACCTTTCCTGCTGATGTAACTTGTCCATGGTCTTATGTGCATTTAATAAGGCTATTAAATATGACAAATTACTAAAATGCAGTTAACTACTGTCATTTGCAATTTTGATTGTGCTAGTTAGTACCTTCATATGTTGTTGCTGTTTAGTCAGTTAGTTAAGTCTATCTCTTTGTTATATTAAGGAGTTTAGCATACCACGTGTTTGTCAAGAACTGCTTTAATTTCTTGAAAACTGATATTTATTTACTTGTGTCTTGTATTTGTTTACCTTTGTTAATCAGGGTAGTCTGTATGAACAACAAAATACTGTTTTCAGTAGAATCCCATGAAGAACAGCTGAACATTAAATGTACACTCAGGTTTACAATGCAAGAGTTTAATTTCTTTAAGCACAATTATGTAGGTACAGATTTTATCAGCTATTTTAAAACATCTACATAACAGATGTGACATTTTGTCACTTCTACATAACATCTTGTATCTTACCAAGTTTACTACAGAAAAGTCATATTTCTTTTCTAAGGTATTAGGCAATAAGTACAATTATCATGTAATTACAGAGCAGACAGACTACATAATATATCTAGGTAAGAGATACTTGATTTTGTTCACTTCTAATATGTGTGTGTGTGTGTGTGTGTGTGTGTGTGTGTGTGTGTGTGTGTGTGTGTGTGTGTGTGTATGTATGTATATAGTAGTTTGATATCTAAGGTGCTGGCCTATTTAGTGAAGTATTGACAAGTCAAAAATATATAAATTCCATGTTCAGTGTTTCAGGCAAATCCCAGTATATGCTGTCTACATGCTGTCTATACATCTTAGCTTCTGTTGCTCCTTTTTTTGTCCTTGATCTTTACCAGCATAAGTGTCTTGTCTTAGCACTATATGACCAAGGTATTTGTGTTTTATATTTACCATTGGAATTTCCAGTACACTGTCTGGGCTTATTTCCTTAAGTTTTGATGATTTGATTGTCTAGCAGAATTCTCAAAAGTTTTCTCCATCACAACAGTTCAAAAACATTGTCCATTGCACAGCCTTACTTACAATGCAATTCTCATAGCCATATGTTGCTACTAGGAAAATATACCTTTTACTTTATGAGCCTTTATTGACAAAGGGATGTCTTTTCTCTTTAACATCCTATCTAGGTTTTCCATAGCTTTAATTCTAATGCTCAAACATCTTTTAATGTAATGGCTATAGTCACCATCTACAGAGTGTTTTGAGCCCAGAGGTTTAACATCTCCGAATGTTCCACATCTTCCTTTGATATCTGCAAAGAACTGATTGGACAAGATCACATGATTTTAGTTATTTTTTATGTCAGGCAGAAAGCCAACTTTTATGATTTCTGCCTTCACCTTCGTCAACAGGCTTTTCAACTCTTCTTCACTTTCAGCCATCAGAGTGATGTCATTTGCATATATGACATTGTTAATGTTCCTTCTGTCAAGGTTTGATTCCAGCATCTGATTCATCTAGCACAGAATTTAGCATGTCATATTTACTGTATAAATTAAATCAGTAGAGTAACAAACTATAGCTCTGTTTCCAATTTTGAACCAGTCAGTTATTTCATACTTGATTCTAACTGTTGCCTCTTGCTGTGTATAGATACCTCAGGATGGAAATAAGGTGACTTGCTATCCCAGTTTTTGTAATAATTTGCTGCACTTTATTATATACACACGGTCAAACATTTTAGACTAGTCAATAAAACAGAAGTACATGCTTTTCTGCAACTACCTTGCTTTCTCTGTCTTATCCAGTAGATGCTGACAGTTTGATCTTTGGTGCCTTTGCCTGTTTTAAATATAGCTTGGAAATCTGGCAACTCTTGGCACATATCAGCAGAGTCTGGCTTACTGGACATTTGAGCATTACCTTGATAGCATGAGAACCAAGTGCAGTTGTTTGTTAATTTGAGCACTCTTTACCACTGACTTTTTTGTATTGGAATATAAGATGACTTTTGTCCACTCACCACTGTTGTAATTTTAAACTTGCTGACAGATTTTGAGCAACATTGTAACAGCATCATTTTGTTAGGCTTGAAACGATGTAGCTAAAATTCCATCTCCTTCTAAAGCATTATTATTAGCAAGGCTTTATAGGGCCAATTTAACTTTAGTCTACAGGATATCTAGGCCTAGATCACAGAGCATAACATCACATGCATCAATGATGTTAAGGTTTTTCTTATGTAGGTCTTCAGCATGCTCCTGTCGTGTCTTCTTAACTTCTACTACCTTGAGGTGGCATCAGCTACATATGTAAACCTAGTATACTTTTAAAATGTTGTCAAGCAAAAGCCAATTTAGATTTTACTGATTGGTAATTTTCACCATTATTATGCAAAATATGGGTACCTTTTTCTAGTAATTTAGCTTAATATGGATGTCTTTTTTTCCTGTAATACCGCTGTAGTTACATAATTATAAAATGCCTTTTTTAATTTTCTTTGCAGGTGACTCGCAGGTAGTTACTAGGCATATGGTTCAAAAGACCATTGAGCAGCTGAGCCCAATATTCCAACTGTCTTAGAGTATTGTTTGGTTACGTGGCTTGCTTAGAGTCACACCACAGGGAAATTAAGGCTGAGGGAATCAAACCTTCTACTTAACGAAGAAGTTCTTAACATGGCTTACTTTAGCTACTTTAGCATTAGCAAGTTTGCTCAGAGAGTTTTATCTCCTTCTGCTGTTAGTGCTTTTTTATAAGATTCCATATTAGTAAAGACACATTTTTATTTATAAATGAATTAGTTAATTGTGATACAGAACAGTTCATACTTTTTGCACTCCATAAAGAATATGTAACCTTTTCACCAAATACAAAGTTTGTTGCAGTGAACAAGAGTGCCTACATCACTGTCAACTGTAACCCATTCTTCACTGCCATAATTATAATCTGCTGACAGTTCAATTTATTTTTAAATTTGTGACACTGATTTAAACTGCAATCTCTGAAAGAAGCATCCACATTGAAAATAACATGTCCACTAACTGCTACAGGTAGCAAAAATTAAAACTCAGTGTTATGCTATTTTTATTAATGCAAAATATATATTTTCTACTTTGTGCTTGGAATAGCAGCCATTTGAGATAAATTTGTAGATGGCAGCTGAAGTGAAATAGAGACGTAAAGGCCTGATTATAATCTGTTGACCCTAGATCTGTTCTTGGCTCAGGCACCTGTTGGAGCTGGACAAGGGAGAAGAAGACTGATGAGGTCTTCGTAATCTCCTGTGTTTGGGGAGAGGGGTATGAATCTGCATCCAGGCATGCTTCATAGTTTCATCCATGATAAGGACTGGGGATTATATGGGTATGCTGCCTTTAATAGGACATGATCTTTGATTAAATCATGCAAAGGCATGCATCTACACTGCTTCTTTCTACTATATGCCTAGATTCTTTGGCATTCAGGCATACCCAGAGGACACAGTATGGCTTAAACAGAAAATTCTTAGCTGTCATTCCTGGTTTATCCAACTCTTACTCCAGGGAGTGACTGTTCCATGAGATTCTCACTCTGGGGAATGAATGCACCATCTACTGGTTGTTAGTTATAAGTAATGAAATATACTAATATTGTTTAGATTGTTTCCCCTACTGCAACGGGTTATGTAGTTTTGGTTGCTAAAGGACAATGCTCAATCTCTGAGAGAAGTATCCACACTGATAATAACATGATTATTAACTGCTACAGGAAGGATAGTAGATGAACAAAATGTATATGTTTAAGATGCAAAAATTGATATAGTAGATCCTAATGCAGGTGGAATAGTGCATTATGCAATGTCTACATTTTTCAGTTAATATTTTAAAAATAAGTCTTAGAAATGATTGAAAGCTATAATTTAGAAGATCACACAGCAGAAGACAGAGGTGCCATGATACTTGCCTTCTGCTTTGTAAGGACAGAAAAACATTATAAGTTAACAGTGTATTTCATTATGGAATCTACAATAATTTTCATATACTGGTAAATACTTAAAAGAAATACCTAAAGAAAGTATATGCATCATATGAAAGCTCACAAAAATGTGGAAACGTGCTAAAAATCTGGTCAAGCCTGTATTGCATTTGTTAGCAAAAATTGTATAAATGTGTATGCACCAACCAACTCCCAAATGATCATCAAAGATTACCAGTTAGACATAATGTCAAACATATTTAGCTACATGTCCAATTTATCTCCAAGTTGATTAAAAGTCAGCTTGATCATCACCTACCTTAAGCTAACTGACTTGAAGCAATGGGAATAGTATGGCAAATATAAAAAGGATACGATTTCTGGAAGCAAAAATCATCAAAACTCTTTTCTTGACCAGAAAAAAAAGTTACTTTCTCCCCAGAAGAAATAACTGTGCTAGTAAATAAATCTTTGTCACACATCTGGAATATGGTATCCTTCTGCATGCTGATACCTCTAAAAAGAATATGTCTGTTTACATGCAACCACCAAAATAATATGTTTATTAATAACACTTACACCACCAGAGAACATTACAAAAAGGCCACAAGTACAGCAAAGAATTTATCTACTCCTAAGCTCATTTCATTATAAACTACTAAAACTTGAAATTGTTTCCTTCCATACTGGAGGTCTATTCATTCACCAGAATCACTACTGACTTGGGTCTACTCCCTCCAATGCCTGCTCCATATTCACCTCCCACAACAAATTTACCCAGCATAATTACAGGTTATCCATTCTATCCACAAAAGTGTGTGAATGCCTACGCATCTCAATTTAGAATAGCAACGACTTTTCTATACTCAAATCTGGCCTTAAGGAACACCTTAAAAACTCACAAAAGCAAATGATTTACAAGCAATTGCCTATCTTATGCCTACTGTGTCTCTAATAAAACCACCAAACTAGATACTTTCAAATCAACTACAAGATTTTCTCAAGCACAATTCTCAATTTTGTAGTTCAGTCTTCACACTTTCTTTTATCCATACTTCTTTCTAATTATACTCTCATCTATATTCCTGCTCTTATGCCCCTATGTTCTGTATATCATTTCATAGCTTCTGTTATGTTATCATCATAAGACCATGTGCTATTAATCTCTTCCCAATCTATTACTACCTCCTCCCCTTTTTTAAAGTCATACTTAGTTGCGTACGTCTATATTTTTAAGAATATTTCAACAGTCCTTCCACTATATGTAAAGTTTGGTCATCACTACATATTTTTGTTTAATAATGTATTGCTTTTTGCATTTCTTAAATTGTAAAATGTACATAAGCATATCTATGGTTTGTGAACATGTACATACTTTAAGTATGTTTTCTTGTGAGTGTATTCTTCTGGGGTGGGTATGAAAATAGTTTATTATGATCAGTTCCCTCCACCAGTGAAAAGAAAGAAAGAAAGAAAGAAAGAAAGAAAGAAAGAAAGAAAGAAAGAAAGAAAGAAAGAATATTAGTCAGACCTAAGACTCCAGTAAACTATAAAATGCAGCTTAAGACTTGGACTATAATGAACAACCCCATTACTTTGAATGCATTGTACTGAATAGTTCTGATGCTTTAACTTTTAGAACTATTAATATCTGAGTATAAATATATAATTCTGTGTTCTCTGGAAAGAGTCCAGATTCACCTCAAAAGATATATTCTAAACGGTATTTGTTAAGGCAGACTTAGGTCTATATGATGTTGACCAATTACGATTCCTGATCAGCTGAACTGGCAAATTTATTATTGTAGTAGTTTTCATTATGAACCCTTTTAGTACTGAATTTGGAACTGTTTCTTTTGTAGTTTCTAATTTCTCTGACTTAATTTGACAGTGATAGTGAGGTGGATATAGTTTTTTTTCATCACAAATGGGACTAGTCGGCCTTTCACACTTTGTTGCCTATCCCCAACTATTCTTACAGTAACTCATTGAACTTCATTTTTCAAATACTCATCCACTGATCAGCTTTGCTGTAACAACATTGTTATGAGATGATTCAAAAAGATGTTATGCAGTTCCTGCTATGTGCAGCACACCATACAGTCTTGGTACCCTGCATATCTACCACTGAACCAGCTTACAGTAGAAATTTCCTTCTACTTGCACTGAGTAGAATTCACTTTGATGTGAGATTACAGATTCTCCTCATCCCAGTATATATTATGTTTGCTGAACGGTTGAAAATGATATAATTTTATATATATATATATAGATATATATATATATATATATATATATATATATCAAAAATGGGGGCTGACACTTCTGAATCTATTAGATTCTTGAGTTGCCAGACAGATCAATGCACTGCCATGTATCCAGAGGTGATTTCCAGCTCCACCATAGACTGCTACTACCTATCACTTCTGTGCATTCAGCTGGCTTGTCAATGTCATGGCATGTCTGTCTGCCTTAAAATCCATGGTTGTGCTAAAGGTGAGGCTGGTTCTGTTGTTTTCTCATGATACCTTCATTATCTTCACATTGGTGAGCTTTGAATCTCTTGTCCCACTGACCGTATCTCCAGCAATTAAAACATTTCTTTTGTGTTCTTTTTTTGCAATCTTTATTCATCTGTCATACCTTTTTTTACACTTCATATGTACTATGACAAATATTATGGTTTTATTTGATTATTGAGTTGGCAGATGTTTTAAAAGTATTTCTGTACATCATAAGCTTGATAAATGATCATTTTGGTATGTTCCCCTGTGAGATTTAAGATCCTGTACTGGTAGCAATGATCATATTTTTGTATCTGAAGACAGATCACTTCTAAATGGATTTACCAAATTACTGTATTCCATATAGGCTTTACATTTTTCACTCAGCCTTTTCTGTCATAATTTAAATTGTCTTTACCTCTGCTCACTAGAAGAACCCATTGCCTCTCTTAGCTTGAACTAATTTTCCATGTCCACCTTAAAACTGATCATAATCTAATACATTTCAATATATCTCTTAGGCATTTACATTACCTACATTAGCCTAGATAATCATTGGGTATTTCATCATAAACCCTTTTTTCCTCATTCTACCTGGGGTTGGGGTGTCACACTCATTCAGTTCCACTCTACTAACTTCTTTGATAGTCATGCCTGAGTTTTGCAGGTCTTCTCTTACACCGTACATCCATCTTATTGATGGATGCCCTTGTTTCCACTTGCCTTCTTCCCATCTTTCCCAAATCTTCCTCATCAGATTATATTCTGCCTTCTTGCACATGTGCCTGATCCACTGTTCTCTTTTACCTTTTCTGCAGCTAGAATGATCTGGGCTTTTGCTCCAATGCCTTCATTTCTTCATCTGTTCCACAGTGTGCATCCCACCACCCATCTGAGGTACTTCATTTCTATCATCTCTAGTTCTCAACTGGGCTGCCTTCGCTGTCCAGGTTTCTATACCATACAATAGTACTGGTCACACCACTGTTTTGTACACCTTACTTTTCAGCATCTTTGGCATTCTTCTGTCACACACTGCTTCTGGCAATCTGTGATAGCTGGCTTCAGTCCTTCTGATTATAGCTTTGACCACCTTCTCCAGACCTCCCTTTTCCTCAGCCACCCCTCTCAAATATTTGAAGCTGTAAACCTGCTACACTATTTTCCCTTCTATCTCAATTTTTAGCTTCTTCTGTTCTCACCCATTTGTTGCTATTACAACTATTTTATCTGTACTCAGTTTTATCCCATGTGACATCAGCTTTGATTTCAATTCCCCTATCATTTGCAGACGTTCATGTTCAAAGTCTGCTTTAATGCCACATTGTCTGCATACAGCAGACTTGTTGATATGTCCCCTTGGATCTGTTTACAAATGTAGTCCATCATCGGTGTATGAACTCAGAACCAAACCCTGATGTACACCCACCCCTAATGGAAACCTCTCTGTGAGTCATAAGATCATATGGTCACAGGTAAATTCTAGGCTAGCTCCCCTTGTCGGTCATTTTAAGCCTAGCAAATTTCTCTTTTCATGCTTGAAATAACCTATGCCATTTGGTTATACATTTATCTTACTCATTCCATGGTCGATAATTACATATCACCCCATCACAGCATAAATAATTTGAGAGGACCTAGCCATAATACCTTAGTTTATAAGCTGTGCAATATAGAATGACTTTCTTACAACAATAGACACATGTTGGTTAAAAGTTAGGTGACTGTCCACATAAGTTCCCAAATCCTGAACAACTAGGTCAACTCTAAGGGGTATATTGCCAATGTCCTAGTTCCCTGGGGTAGATGACTTCCCAATGGATATGATAATGCATTTTTTTGGCATTGAGTTTCAGACCGTGATTCTGATACCAGTTATTTATTTTAGACAAACCTTCCTGCAGGATGGCTAACTCATTTGGGGTTTCAATCACTGCATTTAGATTGCAGTCATCTGCAAACTTAGTGAAGCAAAGCCCTTTGATGTTGGCTTTTACTTCAAGTAAGTTTATGTCTGAACACTGTTCATACTTATGTCATTTGGGTATTTATATTTTAAACATTTCTATATGCTCCCAGGTTACAGAGTATACATCGACATCATATTTTCTAAGTACTCCCAAAATATGTTTCTCAATCCTTGCTTCAAAGCCAGGTATCACAACATGGACTGCATTTCCCTTCAAGACAGATGTCACGAAATGTGTAATTTTTCATTCTGCCCAGGATTTGACCTACTAGTGATTAAGTTCTCCTTAACTTCTACTGGACTTATCCACACAGATTTTTAGGGACCATCATTGCTCTTGACTCCCAAGTCATGATTAAGCATTCCCCCATCCACCAGATGATTTGTTTGTTCTCCTTGAAGGAGACCCCCTATGGTTTATTCATTCTTCTTAGGAGTGATGACCAAGCAGCAGAGATTATACTATCATCCTAACCAGAAAATCAGCGTTTTACACATGACCCTTCTAACAACCATTTTTGTCTATGTTTCCTATGGCTTAAGGACAGATTTGCAGTGGGCAAGCATTGGAGTGTGCCTCCTGGTCCTGTGAGAGGCATCCACATAAACGGCCACTACAAAGAAAGCCATCTGATAATCTGATAATCCTCAGTTATCACAAGGGATTTCAACACATACTATGCCCTCTGGGTCTTAGCCTCTTATCCTTCTTTTCAGACAGTGGCACACAGGTTCCACCACATCATTTCTGTCTCCCTGGCCTGTATCTCCAGCATGGCAACCACTAAGTGAACCCACATCATCAGTGCTTTATCTCTGTGTTGCACAAAGTTGGCTTATCTCATAGATTTCTGATTACCCCCTATGGCTTTCATTACAGACACTGTCTGATCATTTGTAACTTTTCATCCTTTGTGTTGCTACCTGTTTCAAAGTCCTTATCGTGTGCAGTCCAGTCTATTCTGTGGAGAAGACACACTCCCTGCCATACAGATTAATATTTTCTAGTTCCATTGAAAATTCAGTGTTAACTCCAGTCTATATTGTTAGCTTTTCCAAGAGATATTACACTTTTCTGAAGACCGTTTTCCTCCTCCTTCCTGGAGTATGATGTCACATTTCTAGTTACTCATTTCTGTGTAATGTCAACATAAGTTCCCAAATCCTGAACAACTAGGTCAACTCTAAGGGGTATATTGCCAATATGAAAGTTACAGAACATTTTCAACCCAATTTATCTAACATATTTTGATCTGTTTTGCTTTTTCTTGTGTTAGAATATCTACCATGTTGACTACATGGTAAAAATAATCCAAAGTGTGCTACTTGCCAGAAGTACTGCGGCAAATAATAAAATAAAAACAAATATAATTAAGGAATTCTGTAAGGGGTAAGTATCCATTAGATAATGGATCCTTCATATGAATGACTGGCAAAAATGATGCAAAACTCCCTGGATAATAAAGGCACAAATGAATGGGTCTATATCACGTTGTCAGACTTTTAAAAGTTTGAACATCATATGGTCGACAACATATGATCGCACTTTTAAAAACTCAGATGTTTCAACGGAGATCTCTGTATAGTGCAGAATTGGAAGATTTCCCTTTTCTGCACTGTAGTACGATCTTGGAATTGGTATATTTAAAGAGCAGGGGGTGTGGGGGGTGCAGGGGAGTTTGCCCCCCTATTTAAACCATTCAGGTAGGTTTTTCTTTGGTTTATTTTTTTTTATTACATTTTCAAACTTTTAAAAGTTCGATCATATGGTGTCGACCATATGATGTTCGAACTTTTAAAAGTTTGATTATGTGGTATAGACACAAATGAATTTGTGGGATCTTTGAAAGGGATTTTGATGTGCAGGATGTTCAAATATAAAATAAAGTGAAGAAGACAAAACTGCGTCCATTGCTTAAGGCTCAAGTAAACTTCAGGTGACTCAAGAAGGCAGACAGAGCAAGAATCAAAGCGAGTGAAATCTAAGTAATAGCTAAGAAATGAAGCCGTGATTACTTATAATGAGGATAGACCTATAAAGTATCAGGACCGTTCACATTACAAATCATGAGAAATAAAAAAGAAAACAAAACACAAGCCTACCTCCGTTGTAAAGCACTCAGTGTGAAAGAAAAAGGAAAACAATATTCCTAGCCAGACAGGTAACATGTTAAATATGCGTATGACATGTTCTGTCTGCAGATCTTAGAAAAATGTGTCATTATTTTGCTGAAATTACATCAATTTCTCCCACTATGGAACCATAACTCTCTTCAACTTTGCCTGTCTATGAACCTCTGCCTTCTTACATTTGTTATACTCCCATACTGGTACTGTTTTCTGCTATACACAACATTTAATAGTATTTCTGTACTCTACTGCCTTTCTGATATCTCCCACCATCACAGCTGGTTTCCGAGATAATGAACCTCTTCCTCTGGTACCAGTAACAGCTTACAAAGCCTAACTTCTCTCTGCTACAGTTTCCTCAGGTATACGCTGTATCATAGTATTTCAGCATCAGCCTTGTCAATGCATTCTTACCACTGGACTCTACTCTCAGCCTTAAGCTTACAGATTCCGTTTTACAGAACTGATTTTATACTCTGAGTCATCTATTATTTACTCTTCTGCTCTGTTTCTCTTCTGTTTTCACTGGCTTCTTTGTACTCTCCTATCTGTCTCCACAAGAAACTTTAAATAGATGTGGGTGGGTTAGGATAAAGGAAATGATTTATCTGAAGTCTATGTATTATCCAAAAATCAAATCAACATGGTCAGAACATTCAAAGAAAGGAATGACTTCTCTTATTTCTAAGAGCTGTGCTAATCAATGAAGCTAGTGACCCGATTAGCATACAAAAATAATCAGAAAAAAAATTAATGATAGAATGAGAAAAGAAAATTGTCAAGAAACTGAAAAAAAAAAAGAAAGAAAGAAAGAAAAGAAAATTCATTAGCTGGTATTGCATAAAACATGTAGACATTTCCTAATAATATGAGAACTGAAACACATACGGATATAAACAACCAATTAGTAACAGAAGGCAAAGATGTTTTATTATGGCTTGCTCATCCATCATTCTATGCGATGGCCTTTGTCACAACCAAGAATTCTTAGACAAAGCCCATCATTATGTAGCACCTTTTTTCATCTGTTAAAAGGGAATTGAAAAACAAAAACTGATGCTTCACTTCAACTATCAAAAGGCTCTTGATGTCTTGAAAAACATGCAAAAATATTTCATCTTAGTTTGCCAAAAGTACAGTTTATTAAATTATGTTAATATATCAGTATTGGTAGTAAATTCTGCTACATTAAAAATCTAAGCATAGATCAAAGGAAGAAAACAAAAGCAATATGTTTTAAACAAATATTTGTATTTACTGGACATGCTAAATTACTATGGTAACACATTTTTCTGGGGTATGCACACAGCTCCAGCATTGTCATATTTCTTCGGTTCATGCATAAAACAACACCTTGTGACTTCACAGTATGCTACAAAACTGCTTCACATCTAAGCTGTATAATCTAACCATGTGATTGGAATTAAATTAATAAGAATTCAAACAGCCTGCTGGATTAACTTAGCAGGTAAATTCCTGTCATCACATAATGATAAGCTATGTAATATTTGACTTTCTTTAAATCAGTTTCAACAAAGGCATCCTGGAATAATAGGTGAAAAGAAGGCCAGCTGTCTTCTGCCCCCTGCTGCTGCTGTGTTTCTTTCTCTAAATTCTAAGATAAAATGCAGTAACACATTCTAATGACCCAGGAACCATTCTCTTTTATGAAAATGAAAGTGTAAAATGTTTCACTTTGCCAGATTTTGAGCTGAAAACACTGAAAGACATTTTTCACACACTTTTAGATGTTATGTGTGCGTTCACTGCTGGTATTTTGAGATACATTTCATCTTCTTTAATATATTAGCCTTAAAGAAATATATTTGGAAAAGAACAGCCTATCATCTGAAAATATATAGGTCTCGAATAGTGGTTTATTTAAGAGGAAGCGATGTTTGTTCTTAAAGGACTGCAAATAAAGCACTTTGTGTGTATATGTGGATGGACATAAGAAATTCATTTGCAGAATAAAAGACATTCATTTTGCCAGTGTAATTAAGGCCAGCAAGTACCTTTCTGGTCTTGATAACACTGACTGCATTTGTATAATGAATTTCCAGCACTATACATCATTCACATCAGTCTGTGCCTGAAGCTGGCAATGAATATTAAGGTAACTTATCACCATTTCTTGCAATATTGTTAAGTAGTATATTTAGGATGTTACAAATCTGCTTCAGTACAATTTATTTTCTAACATGTTTAATATGAGAAACTCTAACATGGGTGCAGATTATCTTAGATGAATAGTGTCACTATTATGGGATTACTTGACGCCTGAAAATAAAGTAAGAAAGACTTTTTAGTCTTCTTTGGTGTTTCTAATTCTTTTCAAATTCATCATTTTCATGACTACTCTGTTTTTTAAGGTATACAATGTTGCCATGTTGCCATAATGGAAAACTGGCACGTTTCATACAATTTTTTTTATTTATTATGGTCCATTGCTAAAAGGAATATAGCTGGTGATACTGACAACAGAGAGGATGTGTGAATAAGTGTATGAAATGGCTCTAACTGTATATTGCACAAACCTTTATAAAATGTTAATTATGAACTGTTCATTGGTTATCAGTGAACATATATATTTATTACCCATCTGGCTAAAAAGCCATACATGATTTGCTGCATCACGATGCCCTACCTTAACCTTAACTGCAAGCAGAAAATAGGATGTACATTGATATTCTGTGAATATGTTAGACTTTTCCCTAATAAATGACATGCAAAGATTTCAATGTGGATTGTATGCCTGTGTGACTGCCATTTGACCATCTACTGTGGACAATCTTTTCCCACTTCCTCAATTTATTCTGCTTAAGATGAAGTTTCCAGTCTTCACAGGGCCTTTAGCCAAACACAGTACACTCTTTCATCCCCTGCCAAAGAAAAATGGAGGCCCAAACAAAATGGCTTAATCTTTACTTCCATCCACCTCATCCTGGCTATCCCTCTGAAACCTGATTAGGTACTTGAACATTGGTCACCAGAGGTTAATTGTAGAACTCATCCACTGCACCAGTGAACTTATAAAGTAAATTCCTAAAATAGATTCTTACCTGGCTCTTTGAATTAAAATGCAAATTCATTGTTTCAGGTCTTCAGATTTCAACATGTCAAATGTGTTGCATGGCTGTTAGATGATTTTTTTTTTTATTTTCTTGCTAGGCAGGCTTGCCCACTGTGCATGCACAAGTGACTTATTATAAAGGTAAACTAGGAACATTGCCAGCTTCAGTTTTATATTAGCAGTATTCATAATTAATGCTAATAAATATTTATTAACCAGGTAGGCTCACTGGACACTCAGTCCTTTTTTTTTGGGGGGGGGGGTGACCAAGGAGCAATGGCCGATTAAGAAGCCAAATGATGGCTGAAACAATCAAACCATATACCACAGGAAGTTCTGCTTACTGCCTTAACCCTCTTCAACAAATTACGCTGCACTTGTTTGAAGTACTGAAACTTCGAAAACTGAGTACGGAGATCACAATATAGCACGGAATGGGAGTATTCCCTTTTCCTCGATATGGTGCGATACCGGACTTGGTATATTTGAGTAAGAGGGTGTGGGGGGCACAGCCCCCTGCAAATGATTTTTTTAATTAATTTAAGTAGGGGGGAGTGGGGGGCACAGCCCACCTGCAAAAGATTTTTTTAACTAATTTAATTTAATTTAATTAATTAAATAGATTTTGATGAAAGACAAATTAGACTCATAAATATATATATATATATATATATATATATATATATATATATATATATATATAAATATATATATGGATTCACTTTATAAGCTCAAAATTCTGAAATCTCGAATATCAGAATCTTGAGCCCATAAAGTGGAAAATCCAAATACCTGAAACCACAAAACCACAAAACCGCAAAAGCCTAAATCCCGAAACCACAAAACTGAGAAATTCAAACTCCCAACACTTTCAAACACCAATACAACACACACGCACACAACTAAACAAGCACACACACCTACCCTTATTATATGTAGGGGGGCAAGCCGATCTGGCAACTAGACTTCAGCGAAAGTGCATTTACGTTGAAATGCACTTTCGCTGAAGTGGGCATCTACTTTTCTTCTTTGAAATAATTTCGACAAAGAAAAGTAGATCCTCACACACACATACACACACACACACACACACACACATATATATATATATATATATATATATATATATATATATATATATATATATATATATATATATATAAATAGAGAGAAAGAGAGAGAGAGAGGATGAGGGTATTAAATGTCATTCTTTATGATGACACAATATCAATTCATAGTCTTTCTCCTTTGTATTTTCATAAGTATGAATGTTTATGTAACTGCTTGGACATTCACACACATACACACACAAATATATACTGTATATATATATATATATATATATATATATATATATATATATATATATATATATATATATATATATATATATATATATATATATATATATATATATATATGAGTTTATTTCCGATTATCAAGTTTTTAGAAACTTGAACTTCATAGGATCAAAACCATATGGTCGAGTTTCCAAAAACTCAGAACATTTGTATGGAGATTGCAGTACACTGGGGAATGGAGAATTTACAGTTTTCCCCACTGTAGTGTGATCTCAGAGTTGGAATATATAATTTGCAGGGGTGTGCAAAAAAAGTAGATTTTTGTTGTTTGTTTTGTTCAAGTTTTCAGAAAGTCAAACATATGGTCTTAGCCATTTGACGTTTGAGTTTCCTTAAACTCCATAATCTGCCATAATTCTCCATACATGTATATATATTTCTATATGTGTGTGTGCTTATGGGTCTTCTCACTTTATTAGAGTAACCGATAAATTGACCTCTGAAATATCAACCGCAAAAGGAAGACAAACTGAACGTTGACATACTACCACATGTTCAATGAGAAAAAACACATACAATTCTGCACAAAAAAAATATAACATCATTTTTGCATGGGGGTAAGCCCATCTGCATCCCCGGCTAATTACATTTACTAACTCTGAGACTGCTCAACATCCAAGTGGAAAATCAAAATACCCGAAACCACAAAACCTCGAAAGCCTAAATCCCGAAACCACAAAACTGCAAAATTCAAACTCCCAACACTTTCAAGCACCAATATAACACACTCACACATAACTAAACAAGCACACACACCTACCCTTATTATATGCAGGGGGGCAAGCCCCGCCACACCCTCCTACTTAAATATTCTAACTCCAAGGTCGCACTACATACACACACACACACACACACACACACACACACACACACACACACACACACACACACACACACACACACACACACACACACACACACACACACACACACACACATACACACACACACACACAAAACACCACCACACAAACTACATTCCTGTCGCACACACACATCACAGTAACAACACACACTAACACACACTACAGCCCCTACCCAACACCCTTAAACATAAACACTTACCTGAATCCATGAACACAGCGCAACACCAGAACCGCTAATTCAAAATCTCCCGCAATCAAGATTTTAAATTTCTGGGGTTGCGATCTTCCGATCCTTCCACTTTAAGAGCTTGAGATTCTGAAATTCGAGATTTCAGTATTTCGAGCTTATAAAGTGCTCCCATATATATATATATATATATATATATATATATATATATATATATATATATACACACACACACATAGATATAGATATAAATGCACGTGTGTATATAGGCATGCTTGGTACCTTATCCTTTAATATTCCCCTTCACAAGAACTAAATATAAAGTATTTTCAATAATCAAAATGCTTCTGTTGGGGCACACTTGTATTTCTTTTCCCCAGAATGTAATGTAAAAGCTGCTATCACTCAAACAAAAAGGGGACATAAAAGATATTTGCAATTACTCCAGTCTCTTTAGAAGTGGTGTTCTCTTTCAGCCACTGGAACAGTTCATTTTGTTTTAGTCCTTTCTGAGTTTGGCACATATAGTGCAGTCTCTTGCTCAAAGGACAATTTTTCTGGTCCAGCGACTGAAACAGTTTAAGCATTTGTAATCTGAAAGGGATTCTTTTCATTTTTCATTCTCACTTCAGACAGCTTTGCTGCCTTCAGTTTTAGGTTCAGTAGAACCTCACTTTTTTTCAAAGGGTACTCACGGTTGCTGTTAGCTTCACAAGTGAACTACTACTACTACTCGATTCAGCAAACACAGGCTTAACAATTTCATGCCATAAAAATGGAATTGGATGCGACCAGTTAACTCTGAGTAAAAGCAGCTTTATTAATTCACTAAGGCAGTGTGACCCTGGGCCAGAATAAGAGATTCAGTATTAGACCCCAGCCCTCCAAGCCTCTACCCTCTCTGTATCACATCTGTTACAGCTACACAGCTAATCAAATTATACGAAATACAGACATTTCCAAAGCTATAACATTCAGCAATGTGATGCTCATATGCAGCTGCATCTGTTTGTACTGATTGAACTGCTAGCATAATTACAAAAATCATATTATCATATTGCATTATATCCTATAAAACATTACTGATCCTGTTTAGCAGTTTCTTTGCCAAATTGCTAACAGACCACTGATAAAATGATTTTATATACAGAATTACATACAAATAAATACTCACATCTGTGTGCCTCTCTTTTGCTATGACAGTGTTCAGGTTAGTGACTTCAGCATTACAGAACAGTACTATTTGTAGTCCCATGCACTGCGATTATGTCTCAGACGATGCGCAACTCACTGCTGACATTTTCCTTTTGATGATTTTGTGTCGATGTTGGCAATGTCAGTTTTATAGTTTAGACATTTCTAAATATACCTATACATATATGATATATATATATATATATATATATATATATACAAAAGCACACACACATATATATCTGCTATAGAAACAGGTGAAACTGTAGATTTATATATGGATACATGTAAACCTATAGGCATATAGCTATAGATTACTGGTAGAGATACACACGCAGAGCTTGGTGCTAGCACAACACATGGGTACCTGAAACAGCACAACTTGATCTAGGGTAAAATAACACTGTGAAAAGATTAACATTTAGTCTTGGAGTTAAACTTCAAAGTGAGAAATATTTGTCAAATACTGTGAGGTAAAAGGCTGTAACTTCTTAATTTACTCCCTTCTATGGGATAATTAAAATACATGTTCAAGTATTTGTATACACTTCTTTGCAATTTAAGCTTTATTAATATCTTTGTCCAATAAATATTTATTTATTCATTCTCTGATTACCTGCTTAACCCACTTGAGGGTCATGGGAGAGCTGATGTCAATCCCAGCACTCAGTGAGTAGAAGACAATGAAAGTAATCCTCAGTTGGGGTTCTCATATCACAGTCCAGTCAAAAAATACATTCATCAAATTTTAAAGACACATATTAATATGTTGCTATTTCATTAAGTATGTTTCTTATGTAAAATACTTATTTAAATCTTTATACTACATTGTTGTCATGTATGTTTCATCTCTTGATTTATACTGCACATTGTTTTGTCTTATGTACTGGGTAGTGACTGAAAAGGATCATATACTTGTTCTTTATCCCAAATATCAAACAAATATAAATAAATAAATAAATATGAATCATGCATAAATTGCAAATCAGATCAGCTGAGTGACTGCAACTGAATTAATTTTAAAACTAACAATGAATAATATCTATGAGTTTAATATAATACTTTTCCTATGAGTTTTCTCTTTATTTCATCTCTGCAAAAGAGGAAGTAAAAACATCACCCTGGGCTTGAAGACAACCATGTTACCTGCACCAGGTGCATAAGCATGTTTTGCTAAGGAACACATTGTGTTGTTGGGTCCTGTATCTTGGATATTGTTCTCAATGTAATCTAATATTACCTTTAGTTATATTGAAGCTGGGACTTCATTGCAGTATACAACCCCATGGAGCTACAAGTAAATCCTTATCTGTTCACAGATGGTATCCCTTTGTTTGCAGAATGACATGAGTGCATATAACCGATCTATGCAATGACCACAAAATGCTATATCTTCTGTTATGTCTTTTTCCCATGCTCTGAAAACATACCCAGAGTTATTATTACCATTTTAAAAGTAATGCTGGCATTATGTGGCAACATTTTTGTTAATTCTTCATCTGTCATAAAAAGCTGTTCAATTCTGATGTATGACACCAGTATTTATTGGTTAAACTGTAGTAAAAGTAGCAAAAGGTACATCCTTTGTTTGTGCAGCACCCATACCTTTTAATCTTTTAACATCCTGTGGTCTTTTATTTATTTTTGATAAACTGTATTCTGGTTTTCTCTTAAAGTTGCAAAGCATAAAACAAATTCCATTGCTTGATGTTGTATTCATATGTACTTCTGTATTATCTCTGCAAAGTAGCATCCTTAATAAATGAAACAGATACATCACAGTGCCCTACGGGTAATGGTGTACATCTGTTTTCTTCCCTAAGACACAGCTTTGGATAGTTATTGTAACTTCACACATTAATGCAACAACTAAAAGTTTTTTGTGGATTTGGACAACATTAAACAATAGTACATTTTTATTTAATTAGTTTTTATCTTACAGTTTGTTTACCAGGATAGTCCATTGGGCTGAAGTAACCCATTTTCAATGTAGTCCTGGGGAAAAAAGCTCCAACAAGGTTAAGCAAGTGATAAAGTAATTAGACAAACACACCAACAAAATGTTACAAAGTATATAAAATTTGTAGTATACAATGAAATAAGAGATGTACTAACAAAAGAAATAATAGTATAAAATGCTTTTACAGGGCAATCAAAGGTAATATATATATATATATATATATATATATATATATATATATATATATATATTTATTTACATAGTCTACACAAGTGAACTTCTTAAATCAGATTACAAAAGAAACAAGAAACAGAGAAGAGGGAAATTAACGACTAATATGTAGAGTGAAGATATAGGTATAGGAGGAAGAAGCAAGGAACATAGATGTGGGTGGAAAATTAGGCAAGAAACTAGACAGCAGGGATCAGAGTTGTGAAAATTGAGAAAGAGAGGTAGGTAGGGTGTGGAGAAGTAGAGGAGAGGGATCAGAGTTATGAGAAATTAGAGAAGAGAGATAGGTAGGATATGGTTAAGTAGAGAAGGGTCAAGAAGGGTGGAAGCAGGAGAATTCCCAGAGGGATCAGAGGTGGGAATGGAGCAAGGTTTTGAAGGTGGAGTGGTTGTTGGTGGTATGAATTTGTGGAGGAAGGGAATTCTAGAGTCGGGATAGAGAGAAGGACAAAAGGAGTTTGCCTGGAGTTCGACCAGGTTTGTGTACTTCAAGCAAGTTTTGATTGTTTGACCTGAGTAATCTATCAGGTTGATGCAATTGGAGGGAGGAGATAAGGGAAGGGCAGAGAAAGGGTTTAAAGATGAGTTTATGTGCATAAGAAAGTTTGATGAAGGAGAGATGATGGGGTAATTCAATCCAATTTAGTTTGCGAAGGGCATTACAGTGGTGAGTGGAGGATTTGGCACCAGTGGCAAACTTTGAGATTTTGTTATAGCAGGAAGTTAGTTTAGTCTTTAGACTAGATTGGAGATTAGCAAGGAGGGGGGGCACCATACAAGAGGGAGGGTATGAGGTAGGTGGTAGAAAGGACATGTTTGGTTGAGGGAGTAAGGAAGCGGTTGTGAAGGTAGAGTAAGCCTAGCTTTTGGTGGGTTTTCTTTATATTTGTTTAGAGATGCATGTCAAATTTAAACTGTTCATTGATAGTGACACCTAGTAGCTTTGTATGGGATACAATTTCTATAGGGTCCTGTTTTGGCTAGATATGGAGAAAGAGTTCTTGTCAATTTTAGTATACTTTGAGGGGATGAATATCATAATTTTGGATTTGGAAGCATTTAGTGCTAGATCATTTGTTAACATCCAGTTCTTGCTTGATAGGAAGGCTTCTTGGGTTAGTTTCTGTAGTATGAGAAGGGTTTCAGCAGAGCAGATTATTGTATAGTCATCTGCATACTTGATGAGCTTGGTCTTAGGAATACACTGGTGGAAGTCATTTATAAATATGTTAAATAGTTGTTGTGTCTTTCGGCTTTTCCCGGTTAGGGGTCGCCACAGCAGAACTCCGGCCCACTAATGATTGGTAGTTGATTTTTACGTGTCGAGTTACCAGCCCTGATGCACAACCTTCAACGAAGGTACGCCCATCTCCATGCAGAAGACACTCTAGCTGAGAATCGAACCGGACAGCGTCTTACTGTGAGGTGACAACGCTACCGCAGCACCACCACCACGGGATAAACAGAGGGTCTAATATGGACCCCTGTGGTACTTCTGTGCATGTTGCATATGGTTAGCACACTAGGACATACAAAGAAAAATACAACAGTCATTCTTTAAAGGAAGCACAACATGGCTAGATCCAACCTACACTGAAACATACAAGACCTGGCCATGGTTCAGAAACCAAATACAACTGAGCAATACAGTAAGTCTGAAAACACACTGGAGGCAGACTTACAAAAACATAGACTTATTTAGATATTTAGAAAAAGAATAATAAAAAAAATCTAATTTGGCTTTCCCAAATAACATACCTTCAACTATATTCAATATATACAATATTTACAATACCCTAGAACAAGGTTTAGTATTCATAAAGGTATCTTCACCTTCAGTGAGGAAGACTGTTTGCATACACGTCATAGCTGCAGACCCTGCTAGGCCTTCTACAGGTCTGAAATGACTGAAGAAATCAATTCATACCAGGACATATCAAGGAGAACTCCACAAGCCTTGGATCTTAGGTAAAGCTTTTGTTTCATACCATGCTGAAGCTAAGAATGAGAAACTCCAGGATTCCCATTTTTGCATATATAAAAATGGCAGTGCATTTCCTATTAGTTATCAAATGCGTTTGGTGAGAATGTTCACAAATAAAGCTTCATCAGCATTTTTATGGCATTTTTTCCCCATTTCTATATACAATAAATGACAGTTATTCCACTCCTACCAAAAAACATTAATTTGTGTGCTTACAATAATGATTTGCAAGGTCTCAACAGCCCATTGGCATTCCATTTAGCTAGTCCAGTGCTGTCAGCCTCTTTGTATGGGAAGAGTTGGACAGACAGTGCAACTGGTGCAAGTTTGTATTGCCATCTGTCTATTTACTCAGTCAGTATAACTGAGCATTATCAGTTATCAGGCTGAAACATCTACCTACTAAGTAATATTTCAAGGAATATGTATCTCGTACTACTGCTATACTCTATCTCTCTCTCTTCCTCTCTATGGCAGAGTTTTCTTTTTCAACATTGTTTAATTGTTTTTGATACAGCACACAGGATGCTACTCACCTTGAACTTCACAGAACAACACCATTCTCAAATCTACCTGTGTCATATTTATATACAGGGTAATTATTTTAGTTAAATCAGGAGTCACTAATAGTAATAAAAAACAAAGCTTGTTTTTATCTCCTTAAATGCTCAATCTGCATGAAAAACAAAAGTTAAGAGCCTTTCCTTTTGTGAAAACCATTAATGTCAGGTAGTAGTTGCAAAGGTAGATACAAATATTCTGTAGTCTCCATTTAGTCAAGAAAAAAACGTCACCTTTCTTCTATTGGAAGTTTTTTTCTACTTGTGGACTTACAGTCCCTGTTCCTACAAGGAATGCCAAATACTTGGTTTCCACCATACCTGTGTTACTTTTCTTAGCATTCTCAGTCAGTTCTGCCTGCCTTATTAATTCTAACACAGCCTGCATTTTTGATAAGTGTGACTACCAGTCCTCTGAACAGATGGCGACATCATCCAGGTATGCAGCAACAAATCAAGAGGGGGATTTCAACACTTTATCATTCAATCTATGAATGGTAGTTACAGCCTAACATAGGCCAAATGGTCATACTTTGTAGTGAAATAGACTTTCTGACCTTACAAGGCTGTTTTTATTTAACAGATGGGGAAAGCTGTATCTGCCAATACCAGTCCAGTGTTCTCAAGTATCTTGTCTTCTCTAGGTTCTCTGCCAGCTCATCTATATATGTTGAAATGTTATTCAGTTTCTTAAAGTCATTATATAATTTCACCCTTCCACAGGTTTAGAAAGTAGTACTACTGGACTGCCCCATTCAGTCTGTGAATGGTTTTGAACTCCTAGTTTGAGCATCTTTTGAATGTCTTCCTTTGCTTATAGTTTCTGTGAATCCGGTGTTAAGTTCTCAATCTAACTTTCACTCCAGATGTTGTGTCTATGTTATCAGTTACCTTTTCCCAGGAATGTCAGAGAATACTCCTTTATTTCTTAATAAAAATTCACTTACTTCCTGATTTTCTGCTTTTGACAAATATTCTACTTTCTGTACTTCATAAAGAGATTTTGTGATATCTTCTGTATGATCTTCAGTTTGCAAGTTCACCGCAGAACTTTCTTCTTTCCTCCATTGTTGCAGTACAGTAATGTAAAAGATTTGCTCTGTCTTTTTCTTTCCTGGCAATCTAGTTTTGTCAGTTACTGACTAGTTTTTTAATGGCATTTGCCATTTAGCCAGAAACTTGTTCACTATGGAGCGCACTAACACTAATACTTAACCTCTTGGGTTGAATTCTTGAAGTTAGTTATTTAATTATAAACTTACTGTTGCATATCCTGAACTTCCTGCATGTTCTCTTTTGTTATTGACATGATCGAATTTAGTCTGTCCTACAAGCTAACAAAGTATCCTATCACATTTTAAATGGTATCTTCTCTTCATCTGAAGTTGCCCTAGCAATGACTATTAGTCCTGTGGGATGCCTGCCATAAAAATTTTAAATTGGGGCAGTGCTGTGGCATAGATTAGGGGCTTTACTGGTGCCTAAGTGACTTGTGTTTGATTGGTGGCTCAGGTGTCTGAGGTGCTAAGAGGAAGGAGAGGTGAGCCAGTTCTAAGGGGTTGGGGTGTGTATGCATGGGAACATGAAATTCATAGGTGAATACTAGGCTAATTGCTTTGAAGAGCCACTTTAAGCTTAGCCAATTTCTTGAGGTCAGAGTCAAACCCTGTCCCTTGTGTCTATGCAGTAAAGACCTTAACCCTTATGCTAAATCTACCTCTCTTGTGGAAGGTGGGAAGACAGCCATGGTGCTCTCTGTAGATCTGTCAGCTTCAAGTGAAAGTACAAAGTACATCTGTGTTGTTTACCAACTGTCAAATTGCCAATCCTCAAGATGTTATATGCATGTGCCAAGTATGAGAAAATTAGGCTTAAAGTAAACAAATTCCCACAACACCAATGGAATGCATGGTGACAAGATTCCCTGAAGTTTCCATGTCAGCCCTAATCTTGCCAGAGTGAGTTCAGGGACAGGGGAGGGAGTGGAACTAATGAGAGGTAGGTAGACATGATGATGGATGGCTGCACTAGGGTGTGCTGATGGTTTGGCTACATTTGTAGGAAAATATAACACAAAAAAAGTTCAAATAGAGTAAACCCAACTGAAACTGGTGGCACCTCTTTTGTAGCAAACTGCATGTAGAGTAGCAACTGGTCCCACTTCTTATCAGTGTCAATAACATTACTTAACTTAGATTTCAGTGTAATTCATTCATCTATGGAGGGCAGACTGATTTTGTCTACTGTTTGTTTTTAAAGCATTGCCATAGCTGATGGGATACCAATGGCATATTTAGACTGTTTTAGTCAGTAAGTATCTTTTTAGTGAAATTCCCTGTGGAAAATAACAGTACAAGTTCTCTGTCAATGACATCAGACTTAACACTGTGTGATAACACTATTTCCTGAAATATTGCATTATAGTCCATTATGACTATGTTATACTAATACCTATGGCCAAATTATGCTAGTGACCTTACAATGTGTCTTTCAAGACACTTAAATATCACCTTTATAATGGACATTGGGATCAGCAGACTCTTGAAAACAGGTTGGGATGTGGTTTTCTGGCATTTTGGAAAACAATACAGAAATGTATATTCAATCCCAAGGCAAAGAGACATAAAACCTTTACTGTGCCCCAGATGACCCATGTTTGACTGGTGGCACAGACACCAGGAGGTCAGGTGGGAGAGGATGACAGTGAGTGGTTGACATTGGCTCAGCTATCCAGGTGGGGGGGGGGGGGGCGGGGTAGCCTAGACTCACTGCTCTAGCAAGATTAAGAGCGTGGTGAGTTTCATGCTGCAAGTTGTGTACTGCTGGGTTGGAAGGTCAATTATTTTGGGAAGCATGCACATCTTGAAGGTAGCCACTGTGGAGCTCATAAGCCTGCTGTGAGCTGGTGGGATTAGGGCATACTTCCTGGATGCAGTATCCTCAGTCACCCCACTGGCCCTGGACATGGGTCAAGTTGATCACAGGGGTGGCTAAGCTGGGTCCAATAGACCATTTAAATGAGTAGAGGACCTGGTGGCTCCTGATAGTCAACTATTGTGAGGTAGAAAACTAAATTAAAATAAAAATAAAAAAGAAGTATGGACATTTTCTATCCCTTTCATTATACCTAGCTGGTAAAATCTGCCTAGTACTCTTGTCTTCGTGTCGTCCATCCCCAGCTGACTTTCCAACATGTGATTATGGGTAAACTTCATTACTAGCATTCTATAAGGTTTGGGCACCACTAACTGATCTTTTAACCCAAAACATGGATAAGAAGTAATGGGAACACTCTATTCAGTATCGACCTGATTATATTCTGTATTATCATACTTAAATATCATCTTCTCATTGTGCTGTTTTAAAATTTATGTAGCTAACTTGTAAGTCCACTAACTTGGGTTAAATTCTTCCTTAGCTTGTCTTGAGGTAGAAGATATAGCCTCTTTACCCCAAACCATTGGCACTACCAATTACTTTTTCTATGTCTTCTCCTATGAAACGTAGTTCCAAACAAAAATATTCTGCTTTAATTTCCCTAATTTTAGTACAAGCCTCTTGAACATTTTTCCATTTTCATTTGCTCTCCCTCTGTCTTAATGTCAATGGGCACCTTCTTCTTTCTTTCCTTTTCTTTCTCTTCCCTGTGTTGCCCTCCATTTGCAAAGGGTATTTTGAAAGAAAATGTGTCTTCAATTTTACCTTTTTCACTTACTTACATATACCCATTGTCAGAAATGTGTTCAAAGCTCTGTATGTTTTAACCTACCCTTTCTTTGATCCGAGAGTCCTCTCATAAGCATGTTAGTAGCTTATCAGGTATCACACTCACCTTTCGTGCTAAAAGTTCAGAAGGCTATGGGTTCTATTTCTACCCTATATGCTTGGTAAAATGTCAAACTCTCTCTCACCACTTCCACCAGCACTGCCTGCTTTCCTCCAAACTGCACAAATTCTGCCCCGGACAATTATGACAGCACTTTGGTCCTACTCAATGATGTCCTACAAAACATTAATAAAGGCCTCCTTCAACTGCCCTATTTAAAGACCTGACATAGACATTTGACCACACTGACCACAATCTTCTGCTCAACAAACTATTTGAAATTGGTATCAGCTCAAACAGCAATCCTTGATTTAAAAATATCCTCACTAGCAGACATGTCAGGATTAAAATCGGATCCTCCCAATCAGACTCTGCACCTATTATCAAAGATGTACCACAAGGATCAATTCTTGCCACCTTGTTTTCTCTATAGTCATTATCAAACTTCATTGTATCCTCCTCTATCTCCCACTCATACTTTGCACAGATGATATGTTCACTCCTACACCAACGTTCAATCCCAACTACGGGCAGACACCACCAATGACCCATAAACCAAATAATATTTCTCAACCCCTCTAAGACCAATTTTTTTTGAAACTCCACAGAAAATTTGCCAAGTGTTTGACTCTTTAAATATCTCTGACTTACACAACCATACCACAGAAACAACATTCACCTTCAAATAGCTGGGAACATGGCTATGTCGGTCTCTGAAGTTCCATTTCACAATCAACAGAATTATAGCAAAAATAAACTCCCTATTATTCTGGGCCATAAACAATGTTCCCTTGTCTGTCTTAACCAACCTGAGTAGCCATTAGCAGAAGAAGTATCTCCTGTCAGCTTTAATATATCCACCTCTGAGAAAACACCACCACTCTCCAGCAAATCTCCAGCAGCAACTGCTGATTCATTACAAACTCACCCCTTTGTGAGCATCACCTTATCACCTTAGTAAAAGAAAAATAGCTACCCATAAGTAAAGATATATACTATTAAATCTACAGACTACTCCATCTCCAGGCATTTAACCCCTTGCAGCTAAACTGTATGAACAAAAAAAAATCAACATATAAAATGAGACACATCTCACAAGTCGCACTAATTCTCCAGCAATCATTACCCCAGAGCCAAACTCTACATTCATTCTCCTCTCAAGTACCTATCGTTTGACAACCTCTCCACATCAGCCTAAAGGAAACCAATGCTTACTCTAAATTAAGAATGAAACTCAAAAAGCTCCTCTCTTCATCTAAACCAAAAGGTTCAACATGGGGCACATCACCTAACACACTATCCATATCTCCTTTCCACCTTCCTTCTCCTTTCACAGAATTACTGAAGGTTGACCAATTTTAGAAACTAATCTAAATACTGTACATTACACTTCAGTTGTTTGCTGAAATGTATATATAATGTTTATTCTATGCAAATAATATTCAGTACTCTGAATAATGCTTATATTTTTGCCAATTTTTGTTTGTTAACATTTTTTGTATTTTACCTAGGCTAAGTCTGAAATTAGTCAGTATTGATCAGTGCACTACTACAGTAAACAAATATAAATAAATAATACACAGCACTCTGCTGCAGTATAAGGGGTGCTGCATTACTGAAAATGACATCCTTTAGATTAGACATTAACTAAAACTCCCATCTGTCTGATCTGGCAATAATTTAGGTGGATGTAAAAGACCTCATTCATTATGAATAGTAAGAGTTTCTTTATATAATCTTTCCTTATTTATACTTTTTTGTAGTATGTACACATTCATATTCATAACATATAGCTTGTAATTTTGTGTAATTTTTTCTTAAACATGTTAAAAAAATTTCCATTTTTATCATTTCAAAACATCAGAAACAATATAGAGTATTCTTCTTTTATCTGCCCATACCCTTTCTTCTACATTCACCTTTTTATTTCATCTAACACATTTTCATTATTTCTGTTTTTATTATATAATAATGCTTCACATATTTTTCCCTTAATCTCCAGGTTGATATGAACAATGTTCTGTCTCATGTTTTTCAATTTCACATGCTTTTCTTTCTCATATCTTCCATTTAATATCATATCTGTTGTTATATTTTTAAATCCTTTCCATTTATATTCCTTTTTAAACTTCTCCAAAACTTTTTTTTACATTTAAAAAAATGTTTTGTTGTTTCTACTTCATTATATTAATTACATTTCTTTCTTGTAATAGCTTATATTTCATATTACTTGTAGCTGGTATCTTCATCATTATCAATATCATCAATAACCCCTTTATTGTATTTTTGCATGAGGATGGGGTGTTGCATCAACTGTTACCACCTCTTTCTCTATATTTAATGCCACTCTTCTACTTTCTTTGACAGTCATAGTTGACTGTTGGAGATCTTCTGTCACTTAATTCATCCCTCTCCTTACTGGACACTCTCTTGTAATATATTCAACAAAATTCTCCATAGGAAGTGTCCTACTTCATAAAAGTTCTCAACCCTTTTCTTTTATTCTTTGTTGTATTTCTAAATATTTTTTTTAATTCCTTCCAAGGATATACCATGTAGTATATTTCCACAATATTGTTATATGATAAATTTTAGCTTTTATCAGTCTCATTAATTTTCACCTTCCATAATTGCATTTTATTTTCATATTCTTTGATTTCCATCTTTTCTTGTTTACCACTACCCAGATTCTGCATGCCTTGCACGGGCTTGCAGGATTAGTGCAGGAGCTCTAGCAGGCAATATGTCTGCTGTGCGATCCAGGAACAGCCTGCAGGGGCATCCACGACTGCTCTTGCACTAGTCCTGCATGGAGTAAACCCCTGTATGCAAATCACCCCATTTTCAGGAGAGATCCATGCAAATGAGGTGAATTTGCACTCCAGGAAACTTGAAACCGGCCATGCAGGAATACTGCAATCTGCAGAAATGTACTTGGTTAGTAACCAAGTACATTTCTGCAAAATCTATAACGGAGCAATGTCAGCTCCAAATAAAGGCTGCATATCAGTCAGGAAGCATGCGAATGGCCAAGTATAAGGCCATTGGCATTGCAAACAGCCAAAAAATAAAACAAAATCAACTTTTATTTTTTTTTTCTGATCTTGGCTGTTTAAGCATAGGGCAGCAGCGTGCAAACGGGATGGGGGGATAATAAAATAAACCAAAAATAAGCATTCTAACTAAAATCACTATTCTTCAATGGCAGGCAGACAGCAACATGGCCAGTGAGTAGTGGTTGCTAAGGGGGGAGGCTCAGTGTGAGACATGTAACTATGCATTAGCAGGCAATCCTATGCAAATAAGGGAATGATAGTGAATCCCAGTTTTCCTCAGCATGCTAGTCAGGTCCCAACAGTGTAAAAGTAGGAATAGCTTGGTGCAAGCCTAGGAGTTAGCTGACATCATGGGGGGGGGGGCGTCAGGCATACTGTAAGCAGATTGGAGCCCTGTGGCTCGGGTTTGTTCCTAGCTTAGCACAACTAAGCAAGGGGGTGTGTCTGAATCTGCCTAGCACTCTTTACATTGCCTAAGTGGGTGTGTGCACTGCGCACTGGGGTTTAAAGGAAAAAAAAAGTTAAACCAGGAAATAGCAGCACTGTGTACATTTCAGCAATCTGTTTACATGGCATGCCCCTGGGCTTAAACAGGAAGGCAATGGGGAGGCAAAACAGCAGTAGGAAGGTAATCAAGGAGAACTAGCATAGCTGGCAGGTGAAATTTTTCAGAATCAGACAAATACACAAGCAGCAGACCAGCCCAGCCCAGAACACTAATATAAACTATGCAAACACCTTCCCCTCTGGTTTTTCCCATACTCTACACCACTGTTGTATACAAGTTGGGAGCTTTTAACAAACAAAACTACAAAATGATAGGGGCTGCTGCAGGCAACATAGAACATGTGCAAGAGACTGAGGGTGGTGAGGATGTGAATGCTGCCAATCAACCCACAGTGAGGAGATGGAGAAGAGTGTACAGACCCAGGTAACCTACCAGGGTCTACATGAGCTGGAGACAGTGGAGTGCTATAGGGTGGACAGGGACCTCCTACAGCAAATTGTTGAGCTGTGCCAGCCACACCTGACACACCGAACTGACCGAGGGGAACCCATCCCAGTAGATACCAAGGTATGTGTAGGCCTAGGAATACTAGCCAAAGGTACCTCCCAAAGCTCAACTGAGGATATTATGGGGACCTCACAGGCATCAGCATCCAGAGTATTCCACCAGTTACTGGATGCCATGTCAGCACATGCCAGTGAACACGAATATTTCCTCAACACCCGTGAGGTGTTGGCCAGCAATATGCATCTCTTCCACCAAATAGCAGAATATCCTGAGGTAGTGGGTGCTATAGACTGCATGCACATATGCATCAAAGCACCACCCAGTGATCAGGGTAGGGCCTACATCAACTGCAGGGGCCTCCCCTCCATCAACTGCCGGGTCATGTGCAATGCCCAGGGCATTATAATGAATGTATGTGCTAGCTGCCTTGGAAGCTACCGCGATTCCCACATTTGGCATCTGACACAGCTGTACCAGAGATTTTCCAAATGGGACATCCCCTATGGTCACCTAGTGAGGGATGCTGGTTACACACTGGAGCCATGGCTGATAACACTCATCAGAAATGCACATACACCTGAACAAGAGCGCCATAATGAGGCACACGCACAGACCAGACTTATAATAGAGCATGTGTTTGAGATGCTCAAGTCACGGTTCCGGTGTCTGGACACATCCGGTGGAGCCTTGCAGTACTCCCCAGCTACATGTACTCAAATTGTTATGGTATGTGCCATGCTACACAATAATGATCCTGCGGAAACAGCTGCAGCAGGAACAGCACGGGGCAGGGTCACACAGCCCCCCACCAATGTCAAGGCCTGCACAGGCACAGAGTGACTCAGAGGAGGAACAAACTGAGCCTGCCCCAGTAGGCAGATGGAGGCATGCCCAGTATGCCCTGGCCATGGCAAAGAGACAACACATAGCACATACACTGACAGTAGGACCCAGGGAATGACATCTCTCTCTGACTCGCACATACAGTAAAAGGGATGACAAACATGGCACTACCTGTGCTCAACCTTGTATAGGAAGCATAATATGTGCATCCAACATAGGCAGCCCTCCAGCACCATCCTCAATCCTGGCACTCTCACAAGGTAAATCAATCAACCTACCAATTGCCAAATGGAGTAGAATGTGTCATTACCTGTATCTATGGTATGGATGTGAGCATGCAATGGAAATGGGTGGCTGAATGTTATGGCAGCAGATAGTAGACACCCATAGTGGCACCATGACATCTGTAACACATACTGGAGTCACCATAGTAGCCAGTGCTACATAGGGTGACAAAACCCACTGCAGGAAATGTGCTTGACAACATGTGTGTCCATATGACTCACACATGCCAGTCAGGGAGGTTCACATACCCAACAGCAGTCTCAGCCAGCAGGACAGGTGTAGACAAACCCAAACAGAGCTTGTGCTATGGACTCTGAAAGATGCCTATGGGTAACCCCCCCCCCCAGGCCTACACAGACATACTACAGCAGGTCAGACAGTGGGACGTTAGTTCTGAAGGGTAGGAAGTCAGACACTAATATGCAGGGCAACCAAAGCTAAGACCTGTAGTACACTGATATGCCTCTAGTCAGTATGATAGGTTAAAATACAGAATGAAATAGAGTACCTGACATACCAATACAGTCATAGCAAATGTGTGCTAGTGCAAGGTGTGCCCCCATCCTATGTAGATATGTAGAAACAGTAAGGTGTGCCCCCCAATCATGTGTAGAAATGTAGAAACAGTCAGGTGTGCCCCCTAATCCTGTGTAGAAATGTAGTAACAGTCAGGTGTGCCCCTCCCCACTCCCATGTAGACATGTAGAAACAGTCAGGTGTGCCCCTCCCAAGCCTGTGTAGAAATGTAGTAACAGTCAGGTGTGCCCCCCCAGCCTTGTGAAGGAATGTAAAAACAGTCAGGTGTGTCCCCCCACAACCCTATGTAGAAATGTAGTAACAGTCAGGTGTGCCCCCCCTCACTCCCATGTAGACATGTAGAAACAGTCAGGTGTGCCCCCCCCAATCCTGTGGGGAGCTGTAGTAAAAGTCAGGTGTGCCCCCCAATCCTGTGTAGAAATGTAAAAACAGTCAGATCTGTTCCCCCACAACCCTATGTAGAAATGTAGTAACAGTCATGCGTGCCCCCCACTCCCATGTAGACATGTAGAAACAGTCAGGTGTGCCCCCCAGTCCTGTGTAGAAATGTAGTAACAGCCAAGTGTGCCTCCCCAGTCCTGTGTAGAAATGTAGTAACATTCAAGTGTGCCCCCTCCAATCCTGTGCAGAAATGTAAAAACAGTCAGGTGTGTCCCCCCACAATCATATGTAGAAATGTAGTAACATTCAGGTGTGTCCCGCCCCACGCCTATGTAGACATGTGGAAACAGACAGGTCTGCCCCCTCCCCCAATCCAATTTAGAAATGTAGTGACACTCAGATGTGCCCCCCCCCAATCCTGTGTAGAAATGTAGTAACATGTATGAGTAGGTATAATACGAGTGGAGCACAGATGGCCAGAGGTGGCCAAGGTAGCAGGATAGGTTGTAGCATTTGCACAATATGCAGGTCTGTGTATGTGAGGATGGTGTGTGTTTCATAATGTGTGAGAGTGGTCAATATGTATGCATGTCGAGGTAAGACCTGGTGGCCATTGCCCACTACTACTGATAACAGGGACAAGCCCTCATGACTGCAGTGCCAAAGACAATCCCCACCAGTATAACACATGCTAACAGTAAGCCATTGTAAATGTATGGTGGTAATATGTGTCACCATCTGAAAGACTGACATGGCATGGATGTTGGGCTAGATATACAAGCAGTACACAGGGGAAAGTACCCCAGACATACAGTATATATTGTGTCACTGTGAAATGGTGACACCCTTGGATTTGTACATATAGGTATGCATCACAGTAACAGGACATGTAGTATGGGATACCGGTGATGTCTGTCTGAACATCTGCAGATCACAAAGGAGGTAGGACTGATGTATTGGGAATCAGCTGATGTACCTGCACATGCCAGCATAACTGTAATGCTCCATGCATATCTGTGTGTTAGATGCAATTAGTGTCCATAGCACACATGCACCCAGCCACGCAAACACCACCCACAGGCACCTCTCTGGCAATAGCCCTGCTGTGGGGAATGGGTACATTATGACCCCACCTGTATATGGCAATAGCGGAAGACTGCAGCATGCAGTGCAGGTATCCCATGCAGATGTGTCCCTAGCTGTAGGTAGCACCCTGCCAGCATCCACACCACCTTATCAAGACTGATAGAAGGTATTGGCATGAAAAACTATCACATCTAACCTGTTGCCCCAGGGGAATATACTGTATGGTGGTCTGGGACTGTAGAACTGACAGAATGTAACGGCCTGCCACATCTGGCCCTGCATCAACACCTGCGCCTGCCAAAGGCCCGTGTCTCACACATACTGCCAATGCATGTTATGTCATGGACACCCAAATAACAACATAACACACTCCATATAAGTCATATGCAAGGCCATGTGGACAAACCAAAGTGACATGTCCACCATGTCCCACTGCATGAACTGTGGACCAACAGTAACACACACCTGTGATGTGGTGATACCCTTAGGAAAAGTATCAGTGAATGTATGCATAATGTATGGAAGAGGTTAGAATAACAGATGGAGGTGTAGGAGCATGGGCAGCATGGAATGTGCAGGCTCTGACACCAACCTGTGTGCACACACTATCCCTGGCTGCAAACACATAAATGGGTGGCTACACACATGCCCGTACACCACAATAGGGTAAATATCCTGACCCATGGCTCCTGCCTCTGACTTACCTGTGCAGATCTGTACAGCTGTGAGGCATTGCCATAGCAAGATAATGCCTTACTGCCATGTTGATGGGCGGAGAAGTATGGGATCCTCTGCAAGCACTGTATCAAGGCGCTGAACTGGATACACAAACCCAACACCAAGTGTCTGCAGCTCCCTCTCCAGAATGGCATAACTTACCATGAATACATAGGTGTCTGCCCACAATACCGGACACAGCTGCAGTCACCCTTGTTCCCCAAGCCATCACTGTGAGTAGGAATGTCCACCTGACAGTACATGAGGACAGAAAACATCACTGTGTATAACAGTACACATGTCTGAATATCTCTGCTAACAGCAGTACCATGCAGCTGAAGCAGCACAGACACAATCATCTACAGTGCGCACTATCCCCTGCACAGTTTGCCCCATATTGCCAAATGATCGACGGATACCCTACCTGGAATCAATCCACACATTCAATACAGAAGGGCATACTGGGCATGCTCACACACTTAAACAAATGAAGGCCATGTCTGCAAACAGCAGAGCACCAGACATTTCTGGCATTTGCAGATGTTAGTGCAGACACTCCTCAGTATGCAGCACCCATGCTTTGCACACACACACTGGATAGGAATACAGGCACATATCCAAGGACAACACACTATTATAAGCCAAACGTAGACATACACATATGTGTGGAAGAGAGTGACTGTCACAAGGGGCCATCCATTATGAGGCCTGTCCCACCCAGTACACAGCCAAATGACTACAACCACATGAGGTTCGGATGTCACTCACTGTAGACCTTAGCCACTGGTATCTGTCAGCATGACGGACTATGTGGTGCAAGTGCTAGCTGTGCAACATGACTGTACAAGGAAGTAGTCATCTAGCAGCTGTATACATGTACTTGTGGAATATAACCCTGCGTGTGCCCACATGTGGTGTGTCAACCTTTAGATGAATGGGTTATTGCCCAGGCACACACACTGCCCTCCCCATAGTCATACAGTGACAAGCCTGTTGAGGACATCCACTTTGAAATACACCCTTGTGAAAGATGTAGGTCAGTAATCACTGTGTCACTTCCTATAACTGCATACTGCTGTAGTGTAATAAACTAGTTAGGTAGGAGTTCTAATACCAAACATGGCAACTGTGTGTGTGTGTGTGTGTGTGTGTGTGTGTGTGTGTGTGTGTGTGTGTGTGTGTGTGTGTGTGTTTGTGTAGAGAGCAATGCCTTTTAGGCTAGTCACACTCATTACAAGTCAAATGGCCTACTTTGTCAGGGTTGCTGATGTCATACACTGTGAAATACACCTTTTGGAAAGCTGTTTCCCAGTACTCTCTGTGGCATGTCCTATACCTGTGTACTGCTGTAGTTTAATAAACTAGTTAGGTAAGAGTTTTAATCCCCGACATGGCAAATGTATGTGTGTGTGTGTGTGTGTGTGTGTGTGTGTGTGTGTGTGTGTGTGTGTGTGTGAGTGACCGTCTGTGTAGAGAGCAATACTTTTTAGGCTAGTCACACTCAAAACAATTCAAATGCCCTACATTGTCAAGGCTGCTGATGTCATACACTGTGAAATACACCTTTTGGAAAGCTGCAGCCCTGTAATCTCTGTGGCATGTCCTCTACCTGCATACTGCTGTAGTGTATTAAACTGGTTAGGTAAGAGTTTTAATCCTAGACATGGCAACCATGTGTGTGTGTGTGTGTGTGTGTGTGTGTGTGTGTGTGTGTGTGTGTGTGTGTGTGTGTGTGTGTGTGTGTGTGTGTGTCACCATCTGTATAGAGAGCAATGCTTTTTAGGCTAGTCACACTCACTACATTTCAATTGCCCTACTTTGTCAAGCCTGCTGATGTCATACTCTATGAAATACACCTTTTGGAATGGTATAGCCCAATAATCCCCATGGCACGTCCATAACTGCATACTGCTGTAGTGTAATGAACTAGTTAGGTAGGAGTTCATAATCACAGACATGGTAACTGTGTGTGTGTTTGTGTGTGTGTGATTGTGTGTGTGTGTGTGTGTGTGTGTGTGTGTGTGTGTGTGTGTGTGTGTGTGTGTGTGTGTGTCTGTGTAGGGAACAATGTATTTTAGCCTAGCCACACTCACTAGAATTCATATTGCCTACTTTGGTAATCCTGATGATGTCATTCATTGTGAAATACACCTTTGGGGAAGGAGTACTCTAATAATCCCCATGGTGTGTCCTATAACAGTTTCATGCTGTAGTATGATATAGAACTCTGGTAGTGATTCTATTCCCACACATGTTGGTTATGAATGTTTTGTGTGTGTTTCAATTTCTGTGTAGGGAGCAATGCATTTTAGCCTAGCCTCATTCACTACAATTCAAATGGCATACTTTGCCAAACCTGCTGATGTTATTCATTGTGAAATGCACCTTTGGGGAAAGAGTACTCCATTGATCCCCGTGGTATGTCCTATAGCAGCTTCATGTTGTAGTGTGATATAGAACTCCGGTAGGGGTTTTATTACCACACATGTCGGTTGTGGATGTTTTGTGTGCGTTTCAATGTCTGTGTAGAGAGCAATGCATTTTAGCCTAGCCACACTCACTACAATTCAAATGGCCTACTTTGATAATCCTGCTGATGTCATTCATTGTGAAATACACCTTTGGGGAAGGAGTACTCCAGTAATCTCTGTGGTGCGTCCTGTAACAGCTTCATACTGTAGTGTGATGTAGAACTTGGGTAGGGGTTTTATTCCCACACATGTTGGTTCTGGATGTTTTGTGTGTGTTTCAATGTGTAAGGAGCAATGCATTTTATCCTAGCCACACTCACTACAGTTCAAATGCCCTACTTTGGTAATCCTGCTGATGTCATCTAATGTGAAATACACCTTTGGGGAATGAGTACTCCAGTAATCTCTGTGGTGCGTCCTATAACTGCATAGTGCTGTAGTGTAATAAACTAGTTAGGTAGGAGTTCTAGTCCCAGACATGACAGGTGTGTGTTTGTGTGTGTGTGTGTATGTGTGTGTGTGTCTATGTTTGTAACTTGTATCCTGTGTGGAGGTGGGTGGGAGTGTGTAACAACTGGGCTCAATGTGTAGCGGGTTTTGCAAATTTCTTATATGGTGCCCCTAGTATATATCACAATGTCCACCATACAGGGATAACAGATATGAAATAGGGTGCAAATCCATACTCCATACATGTAACATCAAGGCCAGGCAAAGTTAGCAACCCTAGTATTACCCAGAGAACACTCTCAACCCATGTCTCATACACACACACACACACACACACACACACACACACACACACACACACACACACACACACACACCACACACTTACCTAGGCAACAGATGCTATGTTGGTAGTACCCTGCATGTTGCCCACTGATAGTAACTATGGTGTGATTGCAGTGGGCTACAGAGGGCATGGCACCCTGTCCATCTGTCCAATAGGCATGTGCGTGCTGACAGTGAACCTTCCCCATGCTCCCCACTGGACACCTGCAACACCTGTAATGCCATCAAATGTGACACACAAAGGACACACCATGCCTGAAAACATGCCCTGTATGGACAGATGCCACTGACACCAGGGAATGCTGGTAGCATGCTATCAATATAGGTGCAGGGTAAACCTGCTGTCCATTACCAGTTCCCACCAAATGAGGGCAGGACTGGCACATCTGATGATAATATGTGTACACAACATGGGCCAGACACCCCAGGTACAGTTCCACATGTCACTGTACATGCATGTGGGAGGTGTGCACAACCCAGACACCGTCCATGCCATGGACTAAGGAACACATACATGGCAAGCAATGCACAGCATTGGCCACTCACAATAGTCACCCAGGTGACTGGATGGTGAATACAATAACCACCTGTGTGGGCAAATCCAGAAACTACACCCCTGAGCCACAATGCAGACCATTGTCATGTGGGCTGATGCCAAGGTATACCCATCACCTAGCCTTGTATAGCTGTCTGGCACAGTTGACCACTACACACCCGTGAAGCAATGCACCCATGCATGTCAGTACTGGCATCCTGTGTGTGTGTGTGTGTGTGTGTGTGTGTGTGTGTGTGTGTGTGTGTGTGTATGTCTGTGTTGTATGATGTGTATGATCACATTCACACTCACTACAACCCCCAATGGCATACTGAAGCATGCTGTTTAATGTCAGCCACCTCCACATACCCTTTGCCCATATAACTTCTGTATGACCCCTGTGGTGCATGAGATACCTGCACAGTAATGTGTTGTGGCAATCTCACTAGTAATGAGTTGTATTCCTGGCCCTGCCATGTGTGTCAATGTGTGTGCATCCCTGTGAGAGTATGGCTGTGCTGATACTGGCACCTGTTCATGCAGACAGGCATATGTACTACACCTACCATATAGCTACCATATCCCTGTAGCAGATGCCACTCGCCATCACATATACATTTTGAGGGCTCCTTAACATGTACCTTTGTGGCGCATCTGATAACTGCATAGAAATGTGATAGCACTACATAGTCATCAAAGGTTTGATACCTTGCGCTGGTAGGTGTGTGAGACAAACATGCTTATGTTTTACTCTCCCACCCCTCCCTGACTTTACTTTGCCGCTGTCTGCCTCTCTCAGTCCCTCTCTGGTGGATGAGGAGACCTACATCTGCATTGCTTAGGCAGCAGCATGTGCATTTAAATTGATGCTCATGATCAGCTGATGGCCTCTGCATGAATTTTAGCCCTCCTCTAGCTGATTGCATGTGGGACAGCTGTGGTAACATTCTTATTGCCAATTGCATGGAAACACACTCCAGTATCTAGGAACATCATGTTGGTGTTGGGCCTTTTCATTCAGTGTGAGCAGGAACTCGTTCTGTAGTTTGGCAAGCAGCATCTCAGTTGGATTGGGGATTCACCTCTAACAATATACACTGTGGAAACAGAGCAACACACAGGAGGGGAATGTGCCTGACCTGACAACAGACTGTAAGTGCTGCTATACTGCATTTGAAGTAATGTTGGTTTAACAGGGTGTGTGTAGATATGGCTGTCCTACATGTTTTAATAACTGCCATGTCAGTGCTATGTTTATGAGGGAACCCCATCTGTTGGGTCATCTGCAGACCGGGCAGTGTGTGGTGCCTTTTGTTTCATGTGTTACCCACAGAGCACCTATCTGTGGACTGCAGAAGGTAGTGTGAGGATTGCAGTCTGTAGACGGTGACAGCCATAAGAGTTACTGACTTCCCATCCTTCATATGACATATATTGCAACAAACCTTGTTACAGCAGTAAATATATGAGGTTATCACAGCAACATGTCAATATTGGCCCTGTGTATGTGCCTCCAGCCACAACTCTGTCAACCTTTGTACATATGTCATGCAGTAAGAGCTACATATGTGCTGTACACCATAATTAGTGACATCATAACTGATAACAAGCCAGTGAGATATCAGACTGCTACACATGTTATGTATAGTTGGGGTTATATCTGACAACATCACCTGGAAATTCTGTGGTTATGTGTACAGTACTGAGGTCTGTGTATGTAAGGTGAATGTCGACAGTATATGTATTGATGATATGTACTTTGGCCTGTGTACAGACTGTGGTAGATGTCATCGTTCTTGTTCCCATTCTATCTGATGTTACACGCTGCTCCACTGTATGTTACCCTATCGGCTTACATTTATAGGGCCATTCACACATGTCCCATACCACAGATAGGCATCAAACCACACTGTGTAGCAGCCCAGTATATGTAGGGTTAGTGTGTGAGTGGCACATATGAGGATGGTGTTGAACAAATAGTCCATATACTGTAATATTGCGCTAGTTTACCATATGTGGCTGTGGCTGTGTTCACACTGGCTGTGGTTATGTACTTTCACACTGATGTATTATACTCTGTGCTTTGACATGCCTGTAGAGACTGCCATATATACATGTACATGTACATTCCCCCATAGAAAATGTAGGCCAGTGATGAGCCAGTCTGCATGTAGCCTGCACAGTGCTTTGTTACATGCCTAGCAGCCTAGTGTGCGTTCCCAGTGAGATGTCATGTCCAGATACTTGCTAGATGTACTGCTGCTGGTCCTCCCTTAACAGTCATGTATTTCATACAGAGCAGTGGGATGCTGTACAGATGTATGTCAATATCTAGTGGGTACTGTGTGGCCATGGCACATCTGTACTAGTGGTTATTTTGTGTCAGGACAGACAGGGGTGTGTGAATGCATAAGATATGGTGGCAAATGTATACTTGCACTAAGGGGTTCTGTGTACACCTCTCAACTGTTCAGAGTGTGTCAGAATGTCCACATATATTAACCAATATCTCTGCTGTAGTCCACAGCAGTATTATGTGCTAGCAGCGGTACTGTACTATGATGTCCTTAGGATGGCTGTCAGTAGCCAATGGTACATATTTTAAAAGCAGATGTGACCTCCCACACACATCATGTCTGTGAAGACAATCCCTATTACAGCAGCAATAGTCTACAAATATACCTGCTATACACACCTGACATCCCCTTGCACTACGGAGTTGGGGCTATAGGGGCTGAGGTAGGGCTACACTCCATGTTCAGGACATATGGTGAAATATATGTATATATAACTATCCAGATATCTATATAGATGTATACACATATACGTATTGACATATATAGATGGATATGTATATGTACATACACATATATATATATATATATATATATATATATGTGTGTGTGTGTATATATATATATATATATATATATATATATATATATATATATATATATATATATATATATATATATATATATATATATATATATATATATATATATATATATATATATATATATATATAAATAACCACCCAGATATATACATATACAGAGCAATATATGTCTACACACATATATAGAGAGATACATATGCACATATACATATGGATATCTGCATATATATTGACGTTAATAGGTAAATCAGAATAGATATGTATGCACATTTAGTTATAGATATCTACATATATACCAACATAACTAGGCATATCTGTATACACAGGATGTGCATACATATATAGCTATATAGTATATATATATATATATATATATATATATATATATATATATATATATATGTATGTATATATATATATATATATATATGCATATATATATATATATATATGCATGTATATATATATATATATATATATATATATATATATATATATATATGTATATATATATGAAGAGATGTACACATGGCCATATATATGTAGCACTATACAGATGTGTATACAGACATATGTATGAGTATACATGTATATGTACATGTAGACATATATGGACCTATTATATGTATACGACCATATTCCTGTCATGAGTAAAAGTCATGGTTTTGTATACCCTTCCACATGTATCACACCATATGTATCTGCTATGTGTACATTATGATAAAACAACATATGTGATGCAACATTCATATTAATAACAAGGACTACACAATTTAGGAACTAAAGGCAATTGTTCAATACTACTCAATATGTGTATTGACAGCTATACTGGTAAAACAACAGCTGTCTTCACAGTGGTCATGGCATAGTGGTTAAGTGCTGTGACTTCAGTGTAAAGGGTCCTGGGTTTAAGACCTGCAAGGGCTGTTCATTTTGTTGCTGGGCAGAACAAGGGCTGTCGGATACAGAGTTGTTAAGGCAGTTTTGTGTTGCTTTAAGCGATTTTGCGCGGGTTTTTGTGAAACTAAGTGATGCTAAGCTATGGATAAACATACTGGCACTTTCACAGTGTAGGCCGCACGTACCAGTGCACAAATCAGCTTACATCCCCCATTAGCATACTGTAAATGTCAGGGGATGTTCTGCATGTAGCATGTAACCTGGGACACACCTTACCCTAAGCACTGTGTGGTGTGTGCAATGTAAGACACACACCTCAGTATCACTACATAGCTAGGTAGGGGTCTAGTCCCAGTGTTGCCAAGTAACAGTTTGTATGTATGTGGATGGGTCTACATCAGGTTGCAGGGTATACATGCCTCAGTGGGACTCCTGTCCATGTGGCACAGGCAATAACTGGTTTAGTAACCTGTGAAATGTGTTCGACTGTACCCCAGATATGTCACAGCCATGGTGCCACCACAGTGACATACCCCATTGTGGAATATGACTGCAGACCATCCTCGTGCTGACACATGTACACCTACAACACAGATGGATAACATTATAGGGACTGCAATCAACCAGTGTTACTAACAGCTATAATGCAGCATTGCTGGATGGCTATACTACCCGCCAAATATGCATTACACGCTACTCCTACAAAATGTTACACTGTTGTACTGTGGTACACTGTATTACAGTCACCGTGTGCATCAGAACCATATCAGCCTGTCCCTGCTTTGATGGTATGGATAACAGGGATATGGCACAGGTATCATTATATGCACAGAGCATCCTCGTACTGACACATGCACACCTACAGCACACATGGATAACATTATAGAGACCACAATCAATCAGTGTTACTAACAGCTATAAGGCATCATTGCTGGATGGCTACACTACCTGCCAAATATGCATTACACTCTACGCCCTACAACATGTTACACTGCAGTACTGTGGTACACTGTTGTACAGTCACATTATGCATCAGAACCATATCAGCCTGTCCCTGCGTTGATGTATGGATGACAGGAACATTGCACAGGTATCATCATATGCACAGAGTGTGATGTTGGTTTGCCAGAGGCTGAGGGTGGGCCATACATTTGACATCATGTGTGTGGATGAGGGGTGTACTGTTGGGAACTGGGCGAGGTGATGTGGTGTGTGTAGGTATGGGGTTGTCCTAGGTGTGTTTGCATAGTGTGTGGGTATGCATGCACACAGTTCTGCCATGTGGCTGCCCTACACAGGTGTTTAAGAACAGCTGCAGACCATACCTGGCAGGGTGTGCAGTTCACTGCCTCCGGCCATGGACATGTGGACTGTGCCTGCCAGGGGTTTCAGGGGTATGTCCAGGTACAGGCCTCAATGTGCTACTCACCTGCTGATGACATTTGTCTGCTGGTACCAGGTCCCTCCTGGGACTGGCCAGGACCACGTGCACGTGGCCTGCTGTGGTGTGGTGTGGACAGTACACACCCTGCACTGCCAGGGGAGCTACTGCTACTATGGGAGCTCCTTGGTGTCCTAACATGTCCACATTGACTACCAGCTTTTGTGTTGCTGGCCTACGTCCACACGGCAGTCACCTCACTCCAACCATACGTTCAAGCATGGACAGACCATGGTCAATGTGGACCATCATCTCACCAGACCATCTATCCATGAACTTAGTTAATCCATGGATGGCACCAGCCAGTTCATGGGCATTGTCATTTGAAGATGTGAAAGCAACCCACTGCAGCCTCAGGCCCTGTCTGTGATAACATTCTATATGTGCCTGCACTGCCATGGCAGCCTGAAACATGCTTCTGCTGGTACCTGCTATGTTGCCACTGCCAGGGGCATGATGTCCAGTGGCCCTAACACAAGCACCCTGGGACATCTGCCTATGTGGTGGCCTGCTGGATATCCAGCTATGCCTGCTGTGACTGGACACAGTAGGCATAGTTACCACACTTCCCTGTGCACTGCCGCCAAACTCCAGCTGTTCCTTCGCTATGGCCACTGGTGATGGGGTATGTTTAGGCACTGAAACTGTGTGTGGAGTTGGGGTGGCTAAAAGAGGGATGTCAAATGTTGGGACAGTGTCGGCCCCTGACAACCCCACCTGTGTCTCAACAGTACTATCATCATATTCGGTGGCTGTATGGACACCAACATCAGATTGCATGCAGGAGGGACCCTGACCTACCTCGCCACCTGTGAGGGAAAACAATAAATGCACTTTAAAACCTGTACAGCATTGCCTAATAGCACACACACACACACACACACACACACACACACACACACACACACACACACACACACACACACACACACACACAGACATTCACACACACACGCACACACACACCTCCATAATAACTACCTGTCCATGGCTTTACAGACAGTCCCATGTATATGTCCATTTGTTACCCCATCCTGCATCACACTTGTTAAAATACACACATTGATACCACTCATTAACATCTCAGTCCTCTAAATGCCCACACAAGCAGCCACAACACAAAGCCTGTAACTACTTTACCTGCCTGACCTGTGTGTAGTGGTTTTACATGGCCTCACTGCTGTCATTCGGCATGCACCCTCTGTATGTCCGGACATGATGTGCATGGCGCTTATATGTGTGGGCTACTATGTTGTAGCCATAATATCTTGCACTGGTGTGTCATGTGTATGTAATGCTCAGTACATGCCAGATATGCTGCTCCTTCAGCCTATCATATGACAACTGTAATATTTGGATACACTCCTTGGTGTTGACTAGTATTTTCCCAATGCATCTGTAGTGCTGCATATGTGAGTTGTAGGTAACCTTTCTGCTGACTGCGATATTAAGGGTGTACCTGGTCTTTACCTTCCCTCTGGATGCCTGTTCCATGCTACAGACCATATTATACTATTTGTTGTCCTGTAATTACATACATGACATGTATTCCTGGTATGTAATGTGGCAGTCCATGACCATGTACTGCACGGGCCCAAAGGGGGGTACAGCTGTATGAACACCCCACAATCTCACATGTGCATACATGGCCACCCACACAAACACACACATGCACACATGCATCCTACATGCATCTACCTTCCTCCACTTCACCAGAGTGATCCTGCAGACAAACCAACCACCAGGATGCACACACACAAACGCACATATACAGGTGAGGTTGCACAATTATAGTACATACAGTCCTCCTATTACCTATCTGTCAACATGCAGAACATATGGTACAGAACAACATGCAATTCAGCTATAGTCAATCCATGCTAGCAACAGTATACATGTGTGTGATGCATGTGCTGTGTCACTAGCTGATGCCCCTTCCCCTGGATACCACTGCACCCATGTACACAGTATTGTTGTGCACCTGTTCTGCACCCTGCCATGTACTGTGCACCACAACTCACAGGTGTATAACCCATTGCAGAATGTGTAGTACTGTGTCAGTTATGTCATCTTTACTTCTCACAGTCCCTATGTTTTTCAACAACACATGCCTGGGATGATATGTAACAGTTGTCATTGGTGAATGTCTGATGCCTGCTTTAAAGCTGTCAACATCAACAGACCATGTATGACCAATCCAATACTCTTACACTGACAACCATCAGAGCATACCATGTCTAATGGGGGGTGTACACACCTTTATTGATTTGACACACACATCCTTGATCTGCCATAGGACCACATCACTGCATATCTTAGCAGTACACAAGCCCGATATGTGACATATGTCCTGTACTTTCACATGTCTACAGATTGTGTTAGGTATGTGGCTGCTGACCACAATGCATACACACCTTGTGGGCATATGTGTGCACACCCTTATCATGACAATTTATAGCACCTCTTGTTGTGTGTACTACAGCAGTCACTACTCCTGGCAGGGGTATACCAGCGTGGGCCATCTGCATTTGCCAGTGTATGTTCAGTCTGCCCTACACATGTCCCCCTATTCAGCATAATTGCAAGGTCTACTCATGTGCACATCCATGGTGTTCCACACTGCCGTCACTATTGCTGTGTGGGTAGGTTTATGGCTGCCACTGGTCCTAAACCTGACTATGTGCAGATAGAGCCATTCCTGCTGCAGCGCACTGGTGTGTCATGCTGAAAACCCCCCCTCCTTCAGCCTTTATGCAGATGCATGATAAGTAAGCCCTACACGTGTGTCACTTTGCAGTGTCCCATACACTGACCACCACATGTTGCAGCCTAGACCCAGCTGATAATGTGGACTACTATAATGCCTTATGCCATAGTGTATCTCTGCAGCAGTTGCCATTGTCCTACAAGTATATACACTGGTGTTGCACTGTATATGTTCCGAACATGTCCGTACTGTAAGCCATGTTTACCACCAGTATGTTACTCCCTGTGGACACATTCCGCAATGACAGGATGTTAGTTATCATGCAGGTGTCTGACATATCCTTCCAATACCCCATCATGGTCACCCCTGTGACACAGTGCATTTCACAGCAACAATACATGCACATGCACAGCATGCATTCAGGGTAGGTGTGTTAGACGTGTGCATGGACTATACCATCACTATTACATGCCAGGTGTGTTGGCAAGCATCTACATAAAACATTCTCACCAGCTACAGGCTGCTGCCTTAGTGGTATCCCAGAGGGACCTACATAAGAGGGTGAGAGATGCAATGTCAGTGACCACACCTGTGGCAGTGCTACATGGTGGGAGCAGTATTACAATACATCAATGGTACATTCCCACAATACTACCACTTCTGGACATCTGTTTATCACTACAATGCAGCAACACAGTATATCTATGACATGTCAGATATGCGTGATCTACCTGTACCAATGCAGATGTCTACACAACAGTGGTCTACTGATGTGCCCTGTGTCCTTACCTGCACACTCCTTGGCCAGTGTGTGGGTGCCACTCACCTCCACGAAGGTCCAGCAGTTGATGGCTGGCTGGGACGGGCAGGTGCAAAGAGGCTGGCCAGAAGCTCCTCCACACATGTCAGGGGGGATGGATGGCATGCCCCCCCCCCCCGTGGTGAGGTGATCAATACAATGATGCAGGACCTGCTCATAACTGCGGTTGTGCAGTCTGACATCATTGACCCTGTGAACTAGATCATTCCACAGGGTGGTCCGCTCCTGCTGCTCATGGGAAACCCTGCCAAACAGCTCTGGGTAGTGCTTGATCAGGTGTGATATAACCACATCATTCTCTGCTTGTCAGTAGGTGGGCAACCATGCATGTGACATCTTGGCTGAAAGACATAAAGATGGAAACAGGTTTGAGCAGCTCATACAGCAAAGTTACCACAGTTCATAATACACATCTCTCTCACTCACCCACCATATCAGCTTCAACAAACTGTACACACAACTCATTAGGTATGGCTACAGCTTACCTACCGGTGGGACAGATAATGTATTGTACCACACTTTCTGCTATGTGATTACAGCTATGTTCCCTGTGTGGACACTATCATTGCTGGCCTGTTACAGACTATTCACCTGCATGCTATTGTCAGGACAACTATGGTTCCATACATGCCAGTGGTATGGCTGCTTTGGGATTGCTGCACATGACATTCTGTGTTATTGAGGATATCTATGCATGCTGTTGGACATGTTCCGGGATTGTGTAGACTATTACTACCAACATATGTTCCATAACAGTAATGAAATAACATGTATATGTTCTATTAGCCAGTACAACCACTCCTCTGCCCATGATACCTGGCCACATCACATGTGTGTCCCAACCTGGGGCATCCTCATGTACTGGTCCAGCAATACCATCAGATGGAACCAACTCAGGGGATGTTGTCCCCCCTGGGGGCACACACCAACATGTTCCTATCCTTTGAGGTCAGGTCTATGGTCTGTTCCATATCGGGCTCCACAGACACATGTGGGATGTGCTACATCAGTCTGAGGCACCCAGTACACATTCACAGGGCCGACATGCTCCTCCTGCTCAGCCTCCAGGCCAGGCACCTTCAGGACATGGACTGCTGTTGAGAGTAGTAGTGGGTGGGAGGCTTGTTCCCATTGTGCCCATATTGGGGCCCATGAGGCATCCACATCACAGACCACACACATCATCCAGGGTGTTTACCCAACACATGTGTCACATACCACTCCTGTAGACTGTCCTCTATATCTACCAACCCTGACCACCTCCACAAGTATACTTGCCATACTTCCCCATATTTCCATTGTATATTTCACAGAGGGGGCAATGTGGTCCCAACAAAGGACTAACATGTGACATACCCATCCATGTTGCACACACTACCAGCTGTAGATATCTGTGTGTATTGCTATGCGTGCTGGTGCCTTGCACATAGCATGCATCAATGTGATAGTTATATAGAGGACATGTCTTTACATACATATATGTTTGTGTGCATCTTCTTATATATGTAGACGTGCATATAGGTATATATCTATATATGTGTAGATATATGTGATGTATATATGTGCACATATATGTCTACACATGGGTGGACATACATGCCGACACACACACACACACATATATATATATATATATATATATATATATATATATATATATATAAATATATCTTTATATATTATATATGTGACATGTACACATATGCATACCTATATGTAGGCTACATTCAGACATCAGCTCCACATCTCACAACACCTTCCTGCACAGCTGCACTGTTCTGCCTTGCTACAACACAGACAGGTGCCACATATGGACATGGCCTGACATTAGGGGGGTATATGTAGGACCCAATTGCAGGTAACCCTATTACACATTTATGGAATTCCTGCATGCTACAGTACAGATTAACCTGAGAATCCTGCCAGTGGTGGACTGTGGGTCCAACATGTCCATCATAATGGCATTACGTCCACCGCCAACTACTGGCCACATAATATACATACTTCCCATTACACAGCACACACTATGACGGCTTACATCTTGTCAGTCAGTGCTGACCTGCACAGTTGACGGCTATGGCCCACTACCCACAGGGACAGACACTATTGTCCATAGCAGTTGTTCAGTTAAGCATCATCACAACAACACCTGATGGCACATATAAATCATTCCACATCATCTATCCCGTTATTATGGACCAGGTATTACATTCTATTTCATGTATATATACTTCACATACCTGTTGTGGGAATGATGTCTTGATGAATGAATGATGAATATATGCCTTTGCCTTAGGCTTTTTTATCTCTCTCTCTCTTTCTCTCTCTCTCTTTCTCTCACTTGCTCTCCTCTCTCTCCCTCTCTCTCTCCCTCTCCCCCTCTCTCTCTCTCTCCAGTAAATGGATTGAGCTGCTTTGAATAGATTGCAGCATGGCTTTAGTAAGTGATGCACATGATCAGGTGATGGCCTCTGCACCAATTAGTGTTCTCCACTTGCTAACTGCATGTAGCTTGCTGTTTAGTACTTCCAATTACCACTGTCATGGTAACCACCTATTGTATATCCCTACATCATGTGGGCGTGGTCCCTTTAGCTTTCCTGTGTGATAGACATCCTTCCTGTGTGTGGGCATCAGTGTTACAGACAGCAGATAGCAATACATCTTACAGGATAACCTGCACAATCAGGCCAGCTATATATTTGTAGGATGTTCCAGACCTACAGACAGAGAGTGAGTAGAGTTGTGTTATGCTTTGTATAGTACTGGTGTTACAGGGTTTGTGTGTACATACTAGTTTATCTTGGAATGCAGTCTGTTTGCATAGCTCTCAACTATGGGCCTATCCTCTTGCTGGCCAGAGGTGTGCCTATCATGTTTTGTCTGTCCACTGCACATGTCCTGTGTCAGATATTTCACTGGCAGTGTGTGTGTTGAGTGCTATTGGTGCATGGCTACATCCATTTATGTATCTAACCTCAAATCCCTGACTAAGGGTATGTTGCAGACTATCCTGTAACACCAATGACTTGCTTAATGTATGACAACAGATTTCCACATATGGGCCTGTGTTCCAGCCTCTGCCCTCCACCTACATACCAAGCTTTGCACATATGACATGCTGTCAGGGGTTGTTCTGTAGTGGGCTGTGAGTATATCATGCTGGCATTCCTGCTATCAGTCCACTGTTGTTGTATCCTCACACATACCATGGGGCTGGAGACATATGTGTGGGCTTCACCTACACAATACATGTGTGCCCTTATGCACTCCAGAGGCCAGTATGTACCAGTGCTATATGGCCCTGTATTATTGAGTCTGGGGGGGGTGCACCATAAATAACCTAGGCTGTTGCAACATGTGGGAGTATCAGGGGTGAGCTGCCCTAAGGTATCTGGATGAACATTACCATGCAATTCAAAAATATTTAAATTAATTACATAAATTGGGTTAATGTAGGCCTACTGTCTCCTGCCATACCGACTGTTCTGTTTGTCAGTGTGCTTGTGATGGTGTCAGTTATGCCCTGTTATGTAACAGTTACATCCCATTGTGTCAACTGAAGTCTTTACCACCTAGTGATTGTGTACAGACCATAAATTGAGGCTGCTGAACTATACACCTGCAATACTTACTGTTGGTTGTTTGGTATCCTGTGGCCCAGTCTGTCTTTGCTATTGTACTATTTGAAGGGCTCGGCCTGGACAGCAACATTTGTAAACCTTTCCAGACTACAGTATAACTGTTTCTGTATAACTGTGTCTAAACAGTTATATAACATGGCATATACAACTGTAATAGTACACAAATAAAGGTTTTCCATTTATGCAAACCTGTGTGTAGTGTTATGTCCTATGACCTCTCTGTGGGTATATTTTGCAGGCAATGATTGTCATTTGTATGGGTGGCTCATACAGTGTCCAGTTGTTAAGGTGTTAACTGTAGGCATAGTGGTTGTTCCATATTGTGTGCACCTTCTACATATGTATCATACTATACATATCTCTGTGTGTGTATGCGTAGTCACATATATATATATATATATATATATATATATATATATATATATATATATATGTGTATATATATATATATATATATATATATATATATATATATATATATATAATATATACATACATATATATATATATATATATATAAATATATATATATATGTGTGTATATCTGTATCTGCATATTTGTGTCTGTGTATATGTATCCTAGGGATGTTGATAGCTTCCACATTGTACATTACCTATGGGAGCCAGACTGTACTGCATGATATGTTACCAATACCAGCCTGACATCATATAGGTGGGATGTAGTACTGTTAATATTTTGTGCCCATGTCATGTCAGGTGCTGGTTATGGGATCTGCAACACTTGGTAGTGTATTGCAGGGCAGATGTGCTTGGCTGTGGGGGGTGGGGGTATACCTATTCGAACAAGACATATATTGTTTGGGGCCTCTCAACCCCATTAACAGTGTATGTGGATATATATGTTTTTGTTATTTTCCCATTGTTATTTACAGATGTATGTCAGTATATACCTATATATATATATATATATATATATATATATATATATATATATATATATACTTACATATATATAACTATGTCCTTATATATCTACATAGATATATCTATCTGCATACATATATATAACCTGCTGTATCTATTTAGACATATATATGTAGACATATATATCTCTAGACGTAGGCATTTGTATGTATATATGTTGATATATATATATAAATATATATATATATATATATATATATATATATATATATATATATGTATATATACATATATAGATATGTTGTATCTGCTTAAATATTAATATATTTACACACATACATACATCTACATGTTGGAATACATTATCTTTACTGTTGAATGACTGGGCTGAATGATATGTTTGTGAATACATCAGGTTTATGTATATCTGACATGGCTTAGTGGTATATCCCTTTGCTTATGGTGTGCAGGGTCCTGGGTTCAAGTCTTGCAAAGGCTGTTTATTTTGTTGCTGGGCAGAACAAGGGCCATCGGATGCAGAGTGATTAAGACACTTTTGAGCAGTTGTAAGCAGGTTTGCACGGGTTTGCACAAAGGTAAGCACTGCTAACTTCTGGTTACAGTTTCTTATACTCAGTTAGCTTCTAAATTGTTTAACCAGTATAGGCATTGCTTACCCCTGTGCAAACAGGCTTAAACCTGCTTATTGCTGCTTAAAATTGCTTACTCCCGCTTAATCCCATGATAATTTCTTTAAAAGAAAAGAAAATGGGGTTGATAGGAAAGTTGTGAAAAAAAGGGCACAAAGAGGGAAAGACAGTAGAGAAAATAGCCAGGGATGTGCAGGAAGGGTGTAGGGAAGGTCCATAGCTGCCCATTTCTTCTACAGCAACAGCTGTGCATATACACTGAATTTGGTGGTAGATTTGGGCACTCAAGCCCCTGGAAGGGGGTAAGGACAACAATAATAAGTTGTGATGCCAATTAGACCAGATTACATGTGTCCACTGGACAAGTGTGCAAAATGGACAGCTATGTATGGGGTGAGATTTTTTTGTGGGAACATATTGCCCCTTTTATTTCAGGTGAGAGTGGGATGTTAGGGAGGGGTAGTAGGTACATTTGGGGAAGTAGGTTGGGTAGGTTAACAGACAAGACAAACAAGAAACATACAGGGGTGGTAAATGGCACATGTGAGGGGTAAACACCTTGATGGGGAGGGGAGTTGGGAAATCAGAAGCCCATGAGCCCTCTTGTGGAAACAGTGGGACTGAGGTCCTCACCCATGGGCAGTCACCACTGCACCTTCAGAGTCCCGATGGTGGCTGTGCTGGGGACTGAGTCACAGAGCCAGACTGACACTCTAGTTGTGACATGCGGCCCCTGAGCTGGCCTAGAAGATCACCAAGCTGCTGGTTGATCTCTCTATGCACCATGACCCTAACCTGGCAACTGGTAACAGGTGTCTGTCTGCTCCCGGTCCTGGGGGGGGGGTGAGCCCCATCCCTTGAGGCAGTTCCAACAGAAGGTGGTGCAGGATCAATGGACAGGGAGGTCCCAGGTTGGGCCCCAGACATGATGGTTCCCAGTGCCATGGCTAGCTGAGGTGGGACAGGTGGGTCCGCTGGGACTGGCCTTTCCAAGCGTGCTATAGTGTTTAGATTTCATCATCATATTTGGGTTAGTAATAGACAACACATTCCATGGTTAGGTATAACAGCATGCATAGATATTCCCATTAATCCAGACACCAGATTTGGAACAGTTGCATAACAAACAGAACACATGCATATATGGGACCACAGTGGTAATAAGAACAGCATGCAGATACATTGATGGCACCATGCCACCAATGTTGGAATAATTCAATATAGCACATGCATGGGACCAATTAAAATATTTATCAAACAACTGGACGTTATCAGAACATAGGTGTCATTACATACCAGTTGGTGTGGGTATGTTGTTTATTGTTGGAGACATGGTGGAGGGGTGTCAATTAACAACTAGTATATTCCTGTAGTCCACATTACTTTCATAGTCAGTGCTGTTTTCTGTACCTTACAAGTCTTACTGCACTACCCTATAACCTTAGTTTGGACAGTGATATGGCTGTCATCCTCATTACACATGAACTGGTTTTACCTACAGTATACACGTCTTACCTGGTATACCTGTGGAGGGAATGTTTGTTAACACTAACTAACTATTTCTACACATACTCTCAGATTCCGGGTTGATGTTGTGCACATAGCTATCCAACTCATTCTGCACAGACTCTGGCTATGTATTGACCGCATGCTGGTGTGCTGGGACATATCTAGAATATTGCCCTCTTCCACATTTAGTGACCTGACACACACATATACATGCTTTCCTACACAGTTATATTATGTAGCACAGTGTGGGTGACAGTGATGAGTGATACTTTATTATTCAGAGAAACTGCAACCCTCACAATTCCCTACAATACCCAAGTGAACAGTACCAGTACAGGTTATAATGGTCTTTATTTCTCAGCACATTGTTTGTATTCGACTTACCTGTGGGAGCAATGTTTGTTAGCACTACTTGACTGTTGCTACATAAACTTCCAGATTACACATTAGTGTTATGCACATACGTCTCACTCTGTTACTGTACACACTCTGGTCACAGCTTAACAACATGGGAGTATAGATAGGGCATACTTGAAATATTACTCTCCAAACAGTTTCAGGGGTTTGTTACAGTGACAGGTTTTTCTCAAAGATGTTTGACAATCACATCTATTCCCTGTTTGCTGGCTAAACATCTGAGATCATCCCACAGACTTACCAGGGGGACAAGGGGACAGGCAGCAGATATGGGCCCATATGCTGGACATTCTGGCCTCATCTGTACAGTTGTGGGGTATGAGTCTGTGTGCAGACTACTACCACTGGCAGGATTGGAACCATGGCTGTGCGTGCTAAACAAAACAACAGTTCACATCAAAGTTGCATTTGCTATTTGGGTTTTGTTGTCTGCATTTTCCCTGTTTTCTATGTGTCTCTCAGTTGTGCTAAATGCCCTCTGGGGATTACACCAGTCATATGCAGGCATTCTTACACATTCAATGTATGGTGCACAGTGTGGGTAACAGTGCTTTCATAAAACAATACTATTACATGATTGCAAATCTACATTTACCATATGATACCAGCGTATACACATGCAGTCCAGCAGTTAGACCTTTATTGTCAGGCTGTTACGCTTTTATTTATATACATAATATATGAGACTCTTCCTGCCATATTCTCCAGTGTATGCAGTACTTGCCTTGAACAATACAGGTTTTATACAGGCAATTGATTTACTACTACTTTTAGTTTTATTTCCTATGACAGTAAATGCATGAGTATTACCGACCTGCCTCACATCACACCCTCACCAGGTGACTGACGTGGGCCTCCTGGTTCACGCCTCACTCCATTGCAGCTGTGGAGGACATAAGAAGAATATTTAGCTATACCTAACCATGATAAACCTGAGCTGGCAATTATTACACACATAGTGGGGTGATACTTATACACAACTGGAACATCGTCTGCCGCTCTAGCCTCTTGGATCCACTGGTCCACAAGGTCCCCCTTACGCCGCTTCAGATGGTTATAATAATGCCTGACCTGCTCACCAGTTCAGGGTATGCCAGTGGCACTGGTGAGGTCACCGGCGAGATGGTCCCAGGCCCCCACCTTATATTGGGAGCCCAGGTACTGGCCGTGCAGCAGTCTCTGATCATGGTCTTTGACAAGGAGTCCTGCCATGACTCTGGACTCCTGGATGCACCAGCGCTGCATCCGAAAGTGCACACCTTCTTCCCTTAATGCCATTGTGCCTGCAAGGGAAAGATACAACCAGTTATGAGATGTATTCCTACCTCTTGGGTTTAAGTAGTGCCGATTTCCCGCACTTGTCTGTGACTGGCTGGTTTTGAAAAGGCTATGCTATGGGCAAACCTGCTTACCTAGGGTTGGCATTGTTTAAAGGGGTATAACACTGGGTACATTGAGTTAGCTGGCCTACACATTGCTTAAACCTCCTTAGCTGGCCTGTGCAATGCTTAGCGTTGCTTACATTAGACTTTGCATTATAATTCCTTTTTGGCATTGAGTTATTATTCATTATACCTTATATGGATGCCTGGTATCCATGATTCATGTGTATGTACACTGTATGGGGGGTCCTTGTGTTTTGTTGGGGACTTCAACACTATTTACAATTACATCTGACTTCTGGGCTTACTGCTTTACTGCAGTTCACATATTTATGTTATGTAGTGGGTTAAGGCACATATGTCTGTATACTGATTCCTTTCACAGGTTCAGTTTGGTTTTACTATGGTGAAGACTTGTTTGCTGATGCCTCATTCTTCTGTACTTCTGTGATGGCTTGGTGGTTAACTACTGTGACTGTGATGTATAGGGTGTTGGGTTCGAGATCTGCATGGCTGTTTATTTTGTTGATGGTCAGAACAAGGGCCGTTGGATACAGAGTGATTAAGGCACTTTTGAGCAGTTGTATGTGGGTTTGTGTGGGTTGGAGCAAGGGTAAGCAATGCTAACCTCTGGTTACATATGCTTACAGAGAGTTAGCTTCAGAATTGCTTAACCTGCTTGTGCATTGCTTACCGCCATGAAAACAGGCTTAAGCTCACTTACTAGTGCTTAAATATGTTTACTACTGCTTATTGGTGCTTAAACCTGTTTAGTAGTGCTTTATTCATTATGACACTGACACCTCACATGTGCATTTACTGCAGTATTTCAATTCATAAATATATGTTATTTAGTGGGTTATGCAACAAAAATATTAGTCATAACGTGCTTTGCCATGGAAAATGGAATGTGCTGCAATGGGACTCCAACTGTGAATGGCTGCTTGTAAGGCGAATGACCTGCCCACTATACTATTGCTATGCTGCTTCATTTGCCTATATCTTCCTTGTTATCCTCTTCAGCCATTTAAGCTGCATTAACCTTAGCTAAGCGATGGGCACACACATGCACCTACGGTTAGATTTAGTCGGATTAAAAAAAAAAAAAAACCAAAAAAAAAACCGGGTTTGTTCATTTTATTTTTGTATACTTTTGCTGGTGTACACAAGGAGGACTGTTGGTGGGGATATGCGGACACCTATGAATGGTCTCGCTCATTTCTTACCCCTTTCTGCTGTTCTTCATTGTGGAGGTGTGTATATTCTGAGAGCTCTGCTCTCAGACACGCCCGCTGCACTCTTACACGCTCCATGTAAGATTAGGAGCTCAGGCAGCGTGCCTCATTACTATGCATGGCGCGCTGCCATCCTGCTCCTAAATGGCTGTCTCCGTGCAGGACTATACTAGTCCTGCATGAAGGAATAGTAAATGCGGGGTCACTTATTTTCCCTTCTTCATATTCCGTGCATTATAAATTACGTTTTCCATCATTTGCAGCTCTATCTCTTTCATCTTTATTATTACCAAGAAAAATGGAAAGATGCTAAGCGCACTATAGGATTTGCTTATATTCAAACCACCTACTTTCTCTGGATTCAGTCATGGATCCTAAATAAAATTTATATATATAGATATATAGATATATATATATATATATATATATATATATATATATATATATATATATATATATATATATGTGTGTGTGTGTGTGTGTGTGTATATAAAACATCTCTTTCTCAGTTTTAGCTGGAAACATGAACACCTCCTTAAAATGTTATTTTGCCTAATGTGTGTTTCACATATACACATTCTTGTTAGATGAAACAGTAAAATGTCTCTGCCATGATTGGTATTTTTTATTCCTTCCAGCATTATTTTCCACTATTCAATTAATTTTTTACAGTATCCAAATATCACTCCTAATAATGTATTTCCTTCCTAGTGTAATACATACCATTTATTCTCTTAACTTCACCAAACCTTTACTCTTTGCCTTATTTAACTGTAACCCAGGCTTCTTTAATGATTCCACCAGTTGTAACGCTACTTTACTTATTCATATCTTATTTTTTTCCACACTCATTTAATCATCTGCATATGGCAGACAAATCAGTATTGTAACTCCTTTTTTCACAGCTCTCATTTTCCTTATTTCAGTTCACATGTACATGTTTGAATTATTCCATCTATTACCAGAATAAACAGATGCACACTTACCGAGCATCCTTGTTTAACTCCCCTCTTAATTTTTATCTTTTTTCCCAGTCATCCATTTACCATCATTTTCACCCATGATACTTTATACCATTTTTATAAACTTCAAAATAAATTTATTCTGTTTCATAAGTATGTAGAATCTTCCACTTGACTTCATAGCCAACCTTGTCAAAAGCCTTTGTCACATTACATACCACAAACTTTACTTCCATATTTAATTCAAAATCATATATATATATATATATATATTACTTATTTTACTGTTATCAGTATTTCCTTTACCTCTCTCCCTTCAATTAAAAAAAACGTATTCTCATATCGTCATAAATATTTAATAATCTGTATTTACCAGTGCTTGCAGTCTTCATGTTTATCTTTTTTCTTCATATTTTCCATATAAAGTTTATTATGCAATCACAGATAGCTAGTGTTTTAAATCAGATATACCTGTTGCTCAGCCTGCTGCAAAGAGATTGACCTACTGCCAGCTGTGATATTGAGAAAAGATAAGAGTTTATTCTCATTTATTGTCTGCACTGTTTAATATCTCTGTAATCTGTATAGTTGTTTTTTCCCCCACCTACCTTCCCAGTTCTTGTTGTGGTCTTTTGTCTTGGTGGCTTTGAGTTGCCCGCTTCTGTTATAAACTCGATACTGGACACTCTCCTCAGTCACATTACATCAGCCCATTCTACTGTTAATAGTGAGAACTTAGCAAAGGCCCACCCCTTTAGCTTCTGCATATTGAATTATCTCATTATCTTCTGCCTCTTCACTTTCTACTAAAAAAAAACAAAAAAAAAAAACCTGTTTCCCACCTTTTCTGTTGCTGTATCCAGGGCTTTTTGCAAGGTTCTGAGTGGTGCTCTTCAGTTTTTCCCCTTAGATCTCCTAGTTCTCTGCTCTTTTGCACTTTTATTAGCTCTTCAAATTTTCCCATAGAACTAGCTGGTCTCCTAGTAGTAACACTAAAATCTGAATCACTGTGACTAGCACTTCCTCTAAAACCTGCTGGAAAGCACTAGGAAGCCTTAAACTGATACAAGCACTCAACTCTCCTTGTTAATAAGGAGAAATTAATCGTAGGCACTAAACAGCCTATAACTGCAAAGTACATTGCCAAGATAAGGGAAAACAGCTCTTGTACTTTACAAAAGAAACACCGAACCAAGTATGTCCAAGGGTCAGCTTCCGGTAATTTCTCCTGTCCACCTGGTGGATCTAGGCATACTGGGGTAATGCAGCAATTGCCTCATGTACACAGAAAACCCTCTCCTCCTACCAACCAACACTACAATCTGTGAGAGATGCACTTACATAGCCAAACTGGAAGCAAAGCTCTCTCCAGCCAAGATTGTGCTAGACAATCAATAGGAGAAGGTTAACACCTGCACTACACCTCAAGCAACACATAGCCCTTCAAAACCCATGCCACCAACATCCACACATAGTAACACTAAACCCACTTATGCAGAGGCCCTTAACATTAACCTGCCCAAGCAACAAGGACCTCTGAAGTGGAAACACTAACAAACACCAATCAGAACCAAAGTGACACATAGCTCAAAACACCAGTGTGCCACCAAACAACAGCCCCTAAGGCAAAACAACCTACCCAACACTTTAGTCATAGGTGACTCTATAGTCAAGCACACAGATGTCCCACTCATCAGGCTGAACAAGGAGAAAATTACTGTCAGCTGCTTGTCAGGTGCCAGGATCTGCTACATAATGCATGCACTCAAGTCACTCCACAACAAGTACAAATACGACTCTGTCGTTGTCCATGTTGGAGAGAATGAATTGAGACGTACCTCCCTGGGCTATGTGAAAAGAGACATGGAAGAGCTCTCAGATCATGTGGCCCAGACAGGTATGACCCTAGCCCTGAGTAGCATCCTGCCTACACCCAGAATGATACCACAGTATAAGGACAAAATGATTGACTTCAACAATTGGCTACGTTTCTGGTGTAATTCAAAGAAGATCCAGTATCTGTCTGCCTGGGAAGACATGATTGACAGACTACAATGCTTTGCCAGAAATGGTCTGCACCTGTCTCCCCCTGGGATTCAGGTTACTGGCCAAGGATCTTGCCACCCCTATAGTGCCTTTTTTAGGCAAGGCTCAAAGGACAAAACCACCACCATAACAGATATAAGCATGCAAAATCTGAAGGTAATGCTACTCAATGCTTGAAGTCTAAACCTCAAAATGCAATCTCTCTCGAGGCACTCCTAAAAATGGAAACATCGATATCTGTGCAGTAACTGAGACCTGGTTCAAGGCTCCAGGAAGCACCCCTGCAATACCAGGCTACAACTCTTACCACACTTTTCGGCCACCAAACCAGGACCAAAGCACTAAATGCGGAGGAGTGTCCATATACACCAAGGATATTCACACCTCCAGGCTAGTTTCCCAACACAATGCATCTGAAATTCTACAGGTGCAACTAACACTAGTTAAGACTGCGATCCAAATTGTAGCTTGCTACAGATCCCCACCATGCCTCAAGATTCTCACTACACCTTTCTAAACATACTGGAAAATATTAAGATACAACCAAACACCCTAATACTGGGTGATTTCAACTACCCTGCCATTAATTGGGAAAACTACTCGGGTACCAACACCTTTGCCCAACAGTTCTTGGAATTCATAAATTCCAATGCCCTGGATCAACTAATCCATAGTCCCACCAGGGGCACAAATATCCTAGACCTGGTCATTACCAATATGGGAGATTGATGATCCACACCAGTGGTCACCCCCTCGTTGGTCAGGTCTGAGCTAATCACTCTTGACGTCCACATCCCACCCCCACCCCCCAGTGGGGAAACCTCCATAAAAAACTTCTCCAAGGCCAACTTCATGCTACTCAAGTCAGAAGTGACAAACTTCATGACACCCATGCAGACAGGAACTGAAGGTTTGACTGCTGAATCCTACACTAAGGCATTGTACGAGCACATCCACTCGTGCATGAATAGTGCCATTCCAAATAGAACCAAGACACTCTCCTCCAAAAAAAGGAAGCCAATCTGGTGGTCCCCTGCCATAAACAAACTATACAACTAAAGGAAGAAACAGTTGCAGAAAAGAGGAAAATCCCAGGATGCAAAATATTCCCTTACCAGCCTCAATAAGAAGCTGAGATCCCTCGTAAAATCCTCCATAGCTAGTTACGAAAATAAAATTGCCAAAGATTCCAAGGACAATCACAAGGCATTCTATAGTTATGCCAAGTATCTAAATGCCAATGCTCAGATCTGCTCTGAGCTACAACAGAATGGCATTAAATATACTTATCCCAAGGATATTGCCAATATCCTGGCAAATCGATTCAATGCCAACTTCATCCCCCCTGTCACCCCCTAAAGGGCCCATCTCAATACCAAAATATTGCCAAATTCTAGTAATCATAGCCACACAGATAAAAAATGCACTCTCCAAAGCTAAGAATACAGCATCCATGGGACCAGATGACATCTCAGGCTGTGTACTACATGAACTAAAAAATGAACTGGCACCTCACCTAAGTGTCATGTTTAATCATAGCCTCACCTCAGGCTTTGTGCCCATTGAGTGGCACACAGCTACAGTTATTCCACTCCACAAGGGGGGATCCACCTTGGATCCCAGGAACTATCATCCCATCAGTCTGATGAGCCTGATCTGCAAAGTCATGGAATGCATTATCATGGGAACTTATAAACAAAGACATTGGCAACCTTTAAACACTGGACCCCACCAAGTTTGGTTTTGTAAAGGGCCGATCTTGTCTCCTCAACCTGATTGACTTCTTCAAATCAGTCTCCAGAGCCATGAACGAGGGAAAGGTGGTCCACACAGCCTATCTGGACCTTGCCAAGGCCTTTGACACCATCCCCCACTTTGGAATCATAGATAAACTTACTAAGCTGGGCATTAATCCCTACATCACTCAATGGGTTGCCAACTGACTTACTGACAGAACTCACACTGTAAAAGTAGCCGACTCAAAATCTAACTCCAGACAAGTGACAAGTGGAGTACCTCAGGGTTCAGTCCTGGGACCGCTCTTGTTTGGCATCTACCTCTCTGAAGTACAGGCCAGCACTAAGGGATTCTGGCTAACAAAATTCGCAGATGACTGCAAACTGGGAGCCATTATTGAATCCCCAAATTATGTGGCTATTCTACAAAATGGCCTTACAGAAATAGATGCTTGGTGCCAGAGCCATTGGCTCAAGCTAAATGCCAAGAAATGTATAGCTATCCCCTTTGGGAAAAACCATGTACCCATGAAGTACTACATAAGTGGCAGTACACTAAACACCGGAAATGTGAACAGGGACTTAGGGACACAGATGGACAGTGGTCTAACCTTCGATAACCACATCGCCACAACAGTCAGGAAATCCTTCTATGTGGCACACCTCATCACTAAGGGCTTTTCATCCATAAAAAAGGAAGTCATTGTCCCACTGTACTCATCCTTCATTAGACCCATTATAGAGTGCAATGCCCCATTTGGTATGTACCTCACAAGACATCTGCAACAACTGGAAAGGCCACAGAAATACCTCACTAAAAGAATCACAGGCCTAACGCAGATGCCCTATGCTGACCATCTAAAAAAACTCCAGCTATACTCTGTCTCATATCACCTACTCAGAGGTGATCTCTGCTTAACATACAAGGCCATGTCAAACCCAGAGCTGTTGGACATGCTACACTTAAATAAATCCCAATCCCTCAGAGCCACACGCTCCAGGGATCTGATCCTGATCATCATAACGAATAAAACATGCTGGAGGGATAGGTTCCTGACCCAGATACTCCCCATACTCTGGAATAGACTGCCCATACATGTCAAGCTAAGTGCCTCTTTGGCCCTTTTCAAAAGGAACCTTGATGATTGGATGGGAAATAGGAAATTCACCCCGGGTATCACGTCAGTCATCCTGCTAGACAGGGGACCAGGGAAATAAATATTGTGGGAAGAAATAGCCAGAGAATTGCCACGGCTAGGCTTGTATAGGCCCTAGGGCCAATAGCCTAGTACCAACCTATGAATCCTTTCTCTGCATCAAATCTGATGGAATAATCTTGGACACTATCTAAAACAAAAAATCTGGGCAAATCTTTATACCCCATGTTAACAAGATGTCTACCCCAAGCATTATTAACATCCCTACTTTCAATGGCATGCAAGTGTTCATAAATCCTTGTATTTAACTCTTTAGTGGTCCTTCCTATATAATATGCTGATCAATCTAAACAAAAGGAAAAATAGACCACAAACCTAGATTTACAGCTATAATAACCCTTTGTAATTTTTTTCCTTTGACTTCTACCTCCTTTCCTTCAACTTGTAAGTACTCACAATAATTACAATTATAACACTTGTGCATGCTTTTCCTGCTTGAGAATATTTAATTCTCATTTAATTTACACTGAAAATATCCTTGAAAATTACTTCCTCTCTTAGTTCCAAAAACAGGCCCTTCCCCCACTTTTTCCTTTACTTTAGTCAAACTGCTTAATATTTTCCAGTTGTTGTGAAGGATTGCTTTTATACCTTCTGTATCTAAAGAATATTGTAAGGAGATACCTAACTTATAATCACTTAACTCCTTCTTCTCTAGGACTCTTTGAATTGTCCCTTCTTATACAAATAACTTCCTCAAATTTCTGCTCTACCACATTTGCTAGGTAACCTCAAGCTAGAAATTTGGAGCATAAGGCTGTTCCTTCCTCTAAAAACAAATCATCATCTTCATTAAACCGACTAACTCTTAACATCCATCCTTTAAAAATATTGTGTTTCATTTTTATTGGATGCACACTACTGTACTCTTATTATTCTGGACATCTTTTTATATATATTTTGTTTTTTAGCTTACTATCTTCTTTAAAAACTTCTACATCTAAAAAACAAAAATGTTTTGTAAATCATACTCAAAAGTAAACTTTAAATGTTCACAGGCAGAATTGATATAGTGAAAAAATAAATGTAAACACTACAAAATAATCTACTTGCAGATTGCCAACATGGCTTTAGGCCTTACCATAGCACAACAACTGCCCTGATATCCTTCTCTGATTCTATAAACAAAAACTGTAACAATAACACCTTTTCCCCTGCTCTATTTATTGATTTTTCTAAAGCTTTTGATATGGTGAACCATCCCATACTTATTGACACTCTAAAAGCTCATTCACTAGACCCACAAGCATTACAATGGTTTAAATCCTATTTAGAAAATAGACAGCAAGCAGTTCTCTGGAATAAGAATATTTCTTCATCCCTCCCTGTAAACATTGGAGTACCACAAGGTTCTATCTTAGGGCCACTTCTATTTTCCTTATTTATTAATGACCTACATACTAGTATTTCTCAAGCCACCTGCATACAGTATGCAGATGACTCCACCTTAATTTGCTCAGCCAAGTCCATAACCTTTCTCCAGTGCCTCACCCAAACAGTATTTAACAGTGTTGAAAACTGGTTCACAAAACACTGCCTTCTTCTCAACCCCAAGAAAACTAAATTATTGCTTTTTTCTCCTACTCACAAGACACCTCAACTGCACTTCACAGTAACCTCTAACAATGGAACCATCATATCCCCTGATACTACAACCCGTCTTCTAGGTGTTACAATAGACAACAACCTTAGCTACAATGACCATATTAATTCCACTATAAAGACGGTAAACAAAAAACTAGGGACCTTATACAGAATCAAATCCTTCCTTACCCCTGCAGCCAGAAACACTATAGCCCAAACCCACCTAATCTCCACCCTGTTCTATGCTTCTGCTATCTATACTAATCTTTCTAAAACCAACCTTACCAAACTCTCCACCTGTTATAATAACATAACCAGATTTGCTTCTGGTACCCCATTTAGAACGCATCATTGTCACAACCTCAAACAGCTGGGATGGTTAGAACTACAGAACCAATTACTTTTTCAACAACTTGTTATCACCCAAAAGATCCTCTACTACACTAAAAATACCCCAATCCTCACTAATCTCATCTCCCCTTACAAAAATCTTGCAACTCTATGCTCAGCAAATAAACTTCAAATCTCTTCCATTAAATCCAACAACAAAGCTGGGGACTCACTCTTCTCAAACACCATAGGAAAGAGCTGGAATCATCTTCCTTCTGAACTTTCCAACCTTACTTCTACTATACTTTTTAAGAAGAATCTTAAAGAATATCTTAAATCCCACTGGCTTTGTCCCTGCTCCAACCCTGACTGAAATCTCTTGCCCCCTCCTGCTCTTTCTCAAAAAAAAAAAAAAAAAAAAAATGTTTACTTTATCTATCTTCTGTTTTAATTTTTGTTTTTACTCATAGTATTTGATTCTAGCCTAAATTTTCTAAATAACTCTGTATAACTCTACCTTTTAATGTTAATTTTGTAACAAATTTTATTTTATTTTAATTATACTTTATTGTATTTCCTTGTCATTGTTGCTGCTCGGAGCTTTTCTCCCCGGGCCTCTACTGAAAATGGACATGTATCCAGTTAGACTAGCCCGGTCAACAAATGAAAAACAAAATAAAATAATAAATCTGTTAGTTCACCTCTCCAAATAATAAATCATCAATAAAACATCCATAGTATCGAATGTTGTGGGGAAATTCACTATTCAATATAAACTCTCTTTCCCATGCAGACATAAAAAAATAGCATAACTAGGAGCCATGGCTGCCCCCATGGCTACACCATTTACCTGCTGGAAAAAAGAGGAATTAAAATCAAAATAATTATATGTTAAAATTACATCCAACATTTCTACAATTAGACATACATCCTCACTAGAAAAAAAGTTAGAGCTTAATAATTCCTTTTTAACCATCCAATTCATTGGGTATAACAGTATACAGCAACTGAATGTCCAATGTTACTAAATAGTGTTTTTCCAACACTTCAAGTTTATTGATTGTATTTTTAAATGCAAAAGTATCCTTAATAAAAGAAATACTCTTCATTCCAACCTTCTGTAATTTTTTGTCAGTATAAATGGCCATTTGTTCAGTCTTACTCCCTCCACTAGCCACTATGGGTCTAAATAGGGGAATGTCTAAATCTTTATGTACTTTTGGCAGGCCAAAGATAAGACTTATTTTAGGACACTTATTTATCAAACAATTAGCTTCACCATTGGACAGCCTCTCTTCACATAACAGATACCATGGCTTTATCCCTACTCTCTACCAATTCAAAGTAGTTTTGGAAATCATCATGCATACTGTGTAGGACTTTGACCATTTCTAGATGATTCTCTGTTGCAGTGCTTTGAACCCTAACAATATCGTGGTGCATTTCTTGTTAGGCAGTTGATGCTTTACATATTTCCTGAGGATGTTGTAAATAACTCCTGTGTCTGGCACCTCTTTGTAATGGTGTCATTGTGGACAATGTAGCCTCAGAATGTCTGACAAAAACCTCAAAGAGTTCTGCTGTGGGTGGAGATATTGGTGTAGAGGTATAGGGTTGTTCTTGCTGTACAAGCATGAGTGGAATGTCAGCCTGTGTTTGACTTTGTAATGCAGTGTCACTTTCTGCAGAGTTACTAACATGTGAGGTGAGGGAACCTGCCATTAAACTTGGAGACTACCAGCCACTTCCTTCAGGTTGCCTCATAAATAAAACTATATTGTCAGCAGCAGCAGCAACAACCATTCTGCTGCTGACTTCGTCCATATTTATTGGTAGAGTTGAACAGTGTGTTTCTGGTGCTGACTCTGTAAAATAAGTTATTACAAAGTATTAATAGCACTGCAACAGCATACAATATAGTATGCTTACAAGGTGTTGAGTGGGGCACTTATCATGCTCTCTACCTTCATTTTCATTACTTGCTGATGTATGAGGCTCACCTAATAATAATGAATTGTGATGTATTTAATTGCAGCAGTCTTTGTCAATGTTCGATTTTAACTATAAAAGGTGTAAAAATAAAATAAAATAACTGTAAATTGAAGCATGGCTAGAAAAGCTTTAATATACAAAACAGAAACAACCAGCAGGCACTTTCAGGCCACAAATGTGGTGCTTCATCAGACCAAGAATATCTTATAAACAAACCATATATAATCAAAAAGTAAGAATCATGTTAAGTCAACCTATCAACAGTTCACAATAATGCCGTCACTTCAATCAAAGCACTCTGTTCATAAAATCAAAACATTATAGATCACATGATCAGATTTAAATGTGAAGTAGTATATAAGTACATAAAAACAGTAATAAATCTAATAATTCATTAAAAAAATCCAGTTTATAAACATTCATAAAGTGTAAAAATTTCAACAAATAGATATACAAATAGTTAAAATAAAATCATATAAATTCAATTATTTAAATAAACTCCTGGACTTAAGTATTGGTTTCAGCGCTAACCCTCTATCTGCTTGTAATCCAATAATCCACCTGAGCTCATGTTCTTCAGTTTTATTAATAAAGTCCCTAAACATATACTTATCAACAGTTTCTCAATGGCCATAATTTTAAAAGAGTGGTCATATCCCTCATCATTGACATGTCTTGCTAAAGCATTCTTTTCATCACAAATGCGAATGCTACACAAGTGCTCCTGTATCCTCTCTTTAAAAGAGTGGTTGGGTTTACCAACATAAAATGACATACCGTGATTACAAACAGCCAGATAAACCAAATGCCTCATATTGCAGTCAGCATTAACCTTGAAGGTGTATATAACACCAGTTTCTGGATGTACAGAAGTTGCTGAGGAATCCACAAACTCACAATACCTATAGCCCGAGCAGGGGTATGATGTGCCTCCATGCCCGATGTGTGAGGCTTCAAGACTGTTATGCTGTTGATGACAAAGAAGTCTTTTAGGGGATATCCTATTTCTAAAGACAAAGTGTGGTGTATTACTGACCAGATGTTTTATCTTATCATCACCTAATAGAATAGGCCAGTTTTTCCTCACTATTCTGGAAACATTGTTTACATCAGTAGTATAAAATATAGCAAGCAAAACTAGACATCAATTCATATTAACAACTACTACCTCAGTCTCCAAGGGTTTGGAAAAGAAGGGTCTAGCCCTACCTGGTCTCGAATGACCAATCACGGAACACGTCCTCTATTTCTTTCCTGCTGTACCCTCTCTCAACAAATTATTGCCTCAACTTTTGTAAATCTGCCAAAAACACGGCCTCATTGATGTTAAGTATGGAGACCCTCATGCCTTGTCCCTTGTAGCCTAGATGCATACTATCCTTGGAAATGAGGTGATTTCTATGACATGATTTCTTAAAAAGAGTTGTCTGAAATCTGAGATCAGTATTCCTGATAACCTTACTATCTAAAAACTTAATAGAGTACAAAGAATGTTGAAATGTAAATTTTAAATAATGAGTAGCATTTTGTAGATAACCAATGAACTGCTCTAAAAGTTCAAGGGAACCTGTCCAAAGCATATAAATGTCATCCACAAACCTCCTATAAATTGCAATGCATTGGGAAAAATCATGAGCTTTCAATACATATTCGTATTCCCATTGGGATAAAACCATGCTGGCATAGCTATAGGCACAAGGTGTGCCCATAGCTATGCTTGATTTTTGCAAGTAATAACTCAAAGGTGAATACATTATTTTCTAGGATCACTTCCAGAAATAAACATACTAGCTCAATATTTCCCATATCAAATTGACTGTCTGAGGCTAAATACAACCTCAAAATTGGGAATAACCATAAATAGCAAGGTAATATCCATGGCTACCATATAACATTGGGCAGGTATGAAGTTCTCACTGACAAATTTATATAGATCTTGTAAAAAATGTTTTGTATCCTTCAATCCTGTTACTGACTTACTTAACACACGTCTTAACTGTTTCTCTATGAATATTGAAAAAGGGTCTGTTAGTCACCCTTTGCTAGTAACAATTGGGCAAAATAGTGGTTTAATAGAATTTTTATGAATTGTTGGCAGCCCCTGAAATGTGGGCACTAACAGATATTCCACCTTAAGAAATTATGAAAACTCTGATGTTATCAATCTGCTAGACAAACAATTTTGTACAGGTCTATACACTGCATCAAAAATCAACTCAATGTCACAAATAATCTGTTTGTATATAACATGATCAGATAACATACATTTCATTTCAGCACTATAAAAGGCATAATCTTGCACAACTGCTGCGGCCCCTTTATCTGAGGGATGCACAATAATATCAGAGTCATTGCAAAGAGCCTTCAGGGCTTCTTGCTCATCTCTGTTAAGATTACAAAACCTCTTCCCATGTCTATGTTCATTAAAAGTCACAATGAGATCATTTTCATAGGTCCTGCCAAAAACTTCAAGCAGTGGGTGAATCACCAGCATAAACACAATAGGTTTTCTAAAGATATTGAAATTAGCATTTTAAGGAAAACACATTTTGTGCATGGAATTTCTAATGAAAAGTATTAAGTCAATCACAGCATCACTTACTTCCATTCTCTGTGGTTGTATGAAAGAGAAGTCTCTCTGTAAAACAGAACTCCCAGCCTCAGACAAGAAATGACTTGAAATAGTCCATAACAGGGACTTGTCATTCTCTGCCATATAAGCTTGATGGTTCGATGTGAACCCACATTGAAAGACTGTTGCCTCCTCTTCCTGGCCCTACTGGAAGAGTGATCTTTACTGGTAGCTGATCCCTTCTATTTGATGGGCAATGGTAAAGGGGGACAAAACGCTCATGGCTCACAGTAGAGGCCTGCTTATGAAACCTGTTTTGGTGATTTATCCCCATGAGTATTAGAGCCAGTAGACTTCTCAAATGTGGAAGGGGGCAAGATGGTCAATCTAGTAGGAGGGGTATCCTGTGTCTCCATTGTCTCATTAACCAAGTGATCATTAATCATTGCAGAAGTATGAAGTCAAGAGAAAACCTGTCCTTCTTTAAAATCCATGTAATCTCATTCCAGGAAAATACTTAAAATGCTCTTTCTATTAGTTATTCACCTTATCTAATAACTGACTCACAATAGGATGAAAAAAAGTAAATTAATAGTCTAATATAGTTAAAGCCAGGTTCCTGATTCAACTGCTGCCATTAAAGATTTTCCAGTTGATGTCTGTGACTCTGCACTGGACAAGATGCTTGACAGTGTCTCTTCCTGTCAGCAATGATTACAGTTACAGAAGAAGAAAAAGCTGTGGTAAATTTATGGTCTCCCATCCAATTGTCTAAGTAACACTTAAATAGAGTCATTGAGGAGCTCTGTTTTATGTGAACTGGGAGTTTGTTTCAGAGGACTGGCAATCTCTGGGAGACGCACCTGTCTCTCTAGCACATACTGTTAACATCACAGGGTAGGCTAAAATCCCTACAGCAAGTGACTCTTGTCCCATTTGACTTGTGGATGTGCAGCATTTCCATTAGGGCAGGGTCTGTGACTGCTCTGTAGGCCAGGCACAAGTTGTCTCTTAGCAGCCTATAAGGTACAGAGTACAGTGACAGGGCCTTCAGTCTGCCCATGTAGGTTATGGGTTGAAGGCCCTGAATTTTTCTGGTGAGAAACCTCTGAGGAATCTCCAGCTGCTGCAGGTGTCTGGTGAGGTACATACAGAAGGGAACATTGTACTCTATTAGTGGTTTGATGATGGATGAGTACAAGGGAGTTATAACATCCTTAGCTCTGGATGCGATGGCCTTACTTATGAGATGTGCAATGTAGAAGGCCTTCCTTACCACTGTGGACACATGGTGATCAACATTAAGGTTGCTATCATCCTGTGTTCCCAAATCTCTCACCCAGGGATTGAGCTCAGGGGGTACTGTTAATATTGTAATTTGCAGGGACTTCCCCTTTGCCAAAATGGATAATGCATTTTTTTTTGCATTTAGTTTAAGTCCATGGCTTTGGCACCAATCATTTGTCTGTGTAAGCCCTTTTTGTAGTATGTCAACATCATTGGGGGAATCAATGATTGCACCCAGTTTGCAGTCATTGGCAAATTTGGTAAGCCACAGGCCATCTATTTTCACCTAGACTTCTAAGAAATAGATTCCAAACAGTAGGGGCCCAGCACAGATGCTTGGGGTATGCCACTAGTAACTGATCTGCTGGTAGAGATGGAATCTCAGACTTTGACTGTATGTGATATGTTGGTGAGCCAGTTAGCTGCCCATCTAGTGAAATATGGGTTAATTCTCAGCTGGGTGAGTTTCTCAGTGGTGCCTGAGTGGAGGATTATATCAAAAGCCTTGGCTAAGTCAAGATTGACTGTATGTACTGTTTTGCCTTCATCCAGGGTGTAATTTTATAAGGTAGTGCCATCTGTGTTAGGGAGAGTAGGGCAGTACATGTTTACATATGCCAGCATAGCTAGCTGGAGTTTTGTAAAGAATTCTATGTTAGTTGACTATTATACAGATTTGTACAGATGTTTGAGTTAAAAGTACATTTTAAAGTTACTTGTGTTGAAAATGCATCAACAGTAGATCCTGCTGGACAGAAAGAATGTATGCATGTATATTAGGTTGTATTGTTGTAACTGATCAATTGTGTATGTTTATCAGAGAAGCCTGGAAGGGTGGAAAGTTTAAAATTGTGCTATAGCTTTCAGATGCTACCTCAGATTTTAGCAAAGCTCTGTCTGTGTACTGTACCAGAGTCAGGTGACCAGAGGTGATGTCATACTCTAACCAGCATCTGGTTTCTTTGGAACTCTCGCAGCAGCCCTTTGGAACCTGGCAGGAAAGATTTCTGACAGGATATATATCTCACATATCCACACAGACAAAAAGAGACATCATCTGGCTTTTGCTGTGCTAAGACATTCAGCACATATCTTGCCTTGCTTTAGTAAGTGCTCAGGGAATGGTAACTTTTTAGTCAGTCAAGGAAATTTAGTGAGAATAGTTTATTATTGTTTTCTGTATCTGTGAGAAACTATCCAACTGTATTATTTATTATTTCTCTGTGGCTGAAACTCTGTTATTTATTATATTCAGTATTCTCCTGTTTTCTGTTGTATTATCTATCATTAAATATTTTAATACCTTTCATTTTGGCTGGTCCTTTAGAGAATACTTTTAACATCTTGAGAGTACTTATGCTTGTTTTAGTGACACTGTGGCCACTCCTGAAAGCCTTGCTGCTTTGGTCACACCCTACCATTTGTATTACTATTAATTTTACACAGTATAAATGGATAACCTTTGTAAGAGCCTTAGGGTAGCTGACTGGTGGCAGTGTGATTACCTCAGAATCTGGGCAGAAAGGGGGACAGCTAGTAAATCTATGCCAGCTTTTCCGAGGTGTGAATGCATATGTGAAACTCAAATATCCAAGTGTGTGTGTCAGCTACTGGGAAAAGGGATACAGAGCTTCAAAGTGGTCAGTATGCAGTTTGGTTTGGGTCTGAAATGAGAAAGAGAGTCCAGCCTCAGGTCTGTAGCATGTTGTGTGCTCTTAAGGGAAATTGTACTTGGTGCAGGGAGCTGCATCTGAAAATACTATGTGAATCCATCTTTGCTCTTAGTGACTCTCCCTCACTGGAGTCAGTGGTGAGGATTGAGTCTCCTTGATTGCTGGCCCATTGTAGGGAACCATCACAGGGCTTTGGTGACATTCTCAAAGAGGTCCACCAGGTTTAATAAGCATGATCTCCCTTTAATTAAGCCAAATTGGGTTGAGTCAAGAGTTTGAAGGTCATCTATGTCTTTGTTATTAAAATTGATGATGATTCTCTCCATGGCCTTTCAGATAAGGCTGGTTAGGCTTAAGTGTGTATAATTCCCAGGGTCAGTTGATGGACCCCCTTTGTACAAGAGAATTACTGTTGCTGTTTTTAACTCTGCTGGGACAAAGCCAGTACTTAGACTGTGGTTGAAGAGAGTGCCAAATGGTTCTGCTAGGTCCTATTCTAGACCATTTAGTAGGCAGCCTGCAATGTTATCCAGGCCCATAGAGGCTATGTTTTTGGTCATGGAGAGTGTGGTTCTGACCTGCTCTTTGGAGATATTAGGTAGAGGACTGGTGACATGTATGCTTTGAGCTATACCTGGTGGGGACAGGGGGTGAAGTTTGCACCAAATCTGTCTGCTAGCAGGTTGGCGATGTCCTCAGGGTCAGTATGAGTGGTACCGTCCACTACTAGTTCAGCACAAAGCTGGGCATTCCCTTTTAGATTTCTGACATAGCTAAAGAATTTATTGTAATTATCATTTGCTAGGGATTCTAGTTTAGATTTGTAATTACCTTTAGAGGACTTTACAGGATATCTAATTTGCTTGTTCAACCTGTGGAGGGTGTTCTTCCTCTGCCGAGTCTGTCCCCTCTTGTTCTTAGACATTAGTTCCTTTCTCTTGTTGTATAACCTATTTATGCTTGATGTCCACCAGAGTGGCTTGTTTTTTGTGAGGATCTTGTTTTGATCGATTCAGATACAGCTGAGTCTATACATTTGTATAGGTACTTATACAGGGCATCTGAGTACACCTCTGCGTAAGAGTCATTGTTGATAGTGATAGTACAGGGCTTGAAACTCTTTATGCCATTGTTTAGAAGGCTATAGTTTGCTTTGGAGAAGTTTTTCATCCTTTTTGTTCTTGGGGGAGGATAAAATTTTACATTACTTCAAATGAGACTGATTTATGATCAGACCTTACCAGGGAGGGCAACACACAGGGGAGTAGTGCAGAGACCCCCTATATTGGTGAGTACTTAGTCTATGACATTTGAGCCTCTTGTGGGGGTGCAGACTATATGTTCCAGATCGTTTCTATTAACAAAGTCCAGGAACCTTAGGGCAAGTGTGTTTGTGCTCATATATGACTTCCAGTCAATGAAAAGATAATTGAACTCACCCATGACCAAGGTATCTGGCTATATAGTGAGTGACTCAAGCAGGTCCAGGTAGGCAGAGTGGTTGGTTCTCGTGCTTCGTGGTGGGGCACCTATAGCTAACAATGATATGGAAGTGGGTTTTACCTGCAGTTACAACAAGAAATAGAAGCAATAGGAGCCACAAGTAACAGGAATAGACTTTATTGTATCCGACAACCACTAAAAGCACTAAAATCCACAAAGAAACACTGAACTACTTCTCCGCGTTTTTCGTCACAAATATAACTTCATCAGCATACTAGAAATATTCAAACTCTTATTTTATATAGTCTTGTGACAGTACCTAACCAACCAATGCATCCGTTTAATTAACTGAAATCCTTTCAAATTAATTTGGATGATTAAATACATTTATACAACCATTTGAGCAACCATTTAAAAAAACATAGATCTTAACAAAATATCTAAGGTATAATGAATTAATAATTAAATTGTATTTGTATGCATTTGGAGGTGCTCAAATGGTTGTATAAATGTATTTAATCATCCAAATTAATTTGAAAGGATTTCAGTTAATTAAATGGATGCATTGGTTGGTTAGGTACTGTCACAAGACAATATAAAATAATAGTTTGAATATTTCTAGTATGCTGATGAAGTTACATTTGTGACAAAAAACGTGGAGAAGTAGTTCAGTGTTTCTTTGTGGATTTTAGTGCTTTTAGTGGTTGTCGGATACAATAAAGTCTATTCCTGTTACTCGTGGCTCCTAGTGCTTCTATTTCTTGTTGTAGTGAAGTATATTTGTTTGAGGCACTGTGTCTTCCAGCCATTGGTTTTACCTGCAGTTAGTTGGACTTAGAGTAGCTCTAGGGAGTCATACTGTTTGACCAGTCTTGAGGTGTATTTGTCTTTAATGAAGATGGATATACCTCTGCCTTTGTTTCTTTCATGCTCATTTTAAGGTCTAAACATGTAGAAGGCATTGCAGCCTTGCATGGCTGGGGTGTTCTCTGCAGCCTTGAACCATGTATCTGTGACTGCACAGACATCAGCATCTTCCAAGGTGAGGAGTGATTCCAGTGAGTGCAGTTTCTGATTGAGACTCCTATCATTAAGCAGCATAACCCTGAGTTTATCTCTAGTGGATTATTTTTACCTCTGGAATTTTGTTGTCATGGCATTGCCTAAAAAAGGTGCTATGGGGGAGGCAAGTACCTTTGCTGGTAACCAAAATCCAAGAAGTGGCAGGTGAAGACCATTTCTGGCAAAGCAGCATGTTCTGTCGACTATATCTTCCCAGGCTGACAGATACTGGATCCCCCTGGACTGACACTAGAAGCTAAGCCAATTGTTGAAGTCAATCATTTTTTGTTTATATTGAGGCATCATCCTGGGTGAAGGTAGAATGCTGTTTAGGGCTAGGGATATACATGCCTGGGGCACATAATCTGAGAGCTCAAGTGTGTTTCTCTTCCTTAAGTCCAGTGAGGTATGTATCAAGTCATTCACTCCAACATGGACTATGACAGAGTCATAATGGTACTTGTTGTTGAGAAACTTGAGTATGTGTGTGATTTGAATGATCCTGGCACCTGACAGACAGCTGGCCGTGACATTTTCCTTCTCCAGCCTGGTGAGGAGGTCTCACTATGGAGTCACCTATGACCAAGACATTTGGTTTTGAGGTGTTTTTCCTTAGGGGTTAATTGGCTGAGACACTGTTGTGTGTGTATTATTATGTATAGTGGATTCTGTTGAGTCTGCAGTGTGTGCAGTAGGTTTGCACTTGGGAGGTCTCTGATCTTTAGGTAGGCTTCTAGTGAGTACCTATGTGTATGTGGGTTTATGTGTTGTGAGCTTATGTGCAACAGGTGAAGTGCATGTGTTGAGAACCTGTTTGATATCTGGTTTGTTGTTATGTGAGATAATTGATTCCAAATTCATAGTATAGATACATCTCTCACATGTTGTATTTGTTTGTTTTAGAACTAATTGGTTATATATGAGACAATTGCTACATTAGCTCTGGATGCCCACGTCAATCAGGCTGGCTGGAGAAATTATGGGAAACTGTCCGTCCATTATGATAGGTATATACAGCAGTAACTAGCAGGGAGTGGGCTAGATGGACCAGGTTTTGCTGTAAGACTAACAAAAAGTGGCTATTCTATGGAGGGCTAGGGGTAGAAAACTGCATCAGTGCTGCACAATGCACAACCGAGTTGCTCACAGGGCAGCAGTGTGCAACTGTGTTGTGTATAGTAAAAGAGGGGCGCTTAGGAGGGTTCCCTAGCAGACATCTAGGGGAAATTGTCCTTCTAGGCATTTGCTTCTATGCACAGCTATACACAGCTGTGCTAAACCCTGCTGAATGATGAACAGCTATGTGCAAATGCAAGGCTTAAATACAAGTGAAGTGAAATGATTTTAAAACAAAGTCACCAATGGGAAAGCCCAAGACTGATACTTATTCCAGTAATCCCTAACTCAGATGGGTCCTAGGCTGAACACTTCTGCCACATGGGTGCAGGGGGACCTTCTTAATGTAAGATGGAGGGTTTTAGTGCTCATGTAATACCAAACAGTCTAGATTCAGCAAGTCTAAATGTAGCCTATGCTATCAAATGCAGAAGTACTAGAAGTTCAAAGTGCAGAAAATCACAGTCAGAACAGCAAAAACAGTTTAAATAAAGCAGCAGTTCAGTAGAATACTCCCACAAAAGTGTAGATCACACTTCCTAGTGTGAAATAACTGGTCTGGAACCCAAGTGCTTAAACCAGAACAATGACACTTAGAATAACAGGCACAATAAGTCTTCACCAGCAATTTGCAGCTTAGAAGGGTGTAGGCTATACTCTCCTGCTACAAGACTCTAAACCACAAACCTTTCGAATGGAAAATAACTGGTTTGGAGCCCAAGTGCTTAAACCAGAACTAAGACACTTTCAAAATAACAGGCACAATAAGCCTTCACCAGCAATTCCCAGCTTAGAAGGGTTGTTATCCTCTCCTGCCACAAAAGTTTAGACCACAAATACAATAGTCCTAATGTAAAATAACTGGTTTGAAACCCAAGTGCTTAAACCAGAACAAAGACACTTAAAATAACAGGCACAATAAGCCTTCACCAGCAGTCTCCAGCTTAGAAGGGTGTATGTTGCACTCTCCTGCCACAAGAGTCTAGACCACAAACCTTCCTAATGTAAAATAACTGGTTTGCAGCTGAAGTACTTAAACCAGAACTAAGAAACTTTCAGAATAACAGATACAATAAGCCTTCAACCAGCAATTTCCATGTTAGAAGGTTGTAGGCTATCCTCTCCTGCAACAAGAATTTAGACCACAAATCTTCCTAATGTAATGCTCTACTCATCATTTAGTACAATTACAATGTACTGCACATGTCAGGTAACTTCACCAAATTGACCAAAATTACCAGTTATGCAATAGCATTAATGTGTGCACGCTACATATCAAAATGTACTCAAGATGAGTTTAAATCAATATTACAGTAACTGTTAAAATGTCTCTTAATAAACAAGAACTATTTTATAAAGTTTTCCTTACTTTGCGATGTCTGTGGTATACAAAAACATTTGCTGCCCATCTCAGCCATTTGCAAATCAGTATGGCAAAGCTCAACCTGTTGATGTAAATTTAATCTAATTTACATGTTTCTTATCCAAATTAGGTTAATTTATATGCATGCCTATGAATTATAGTATTACACAAACGTTCTGAGGTATATTGGCATATTTCAACATTTCCTTGAGTGTGAACACGCGTCCCACAGTACATGTATTTCAATGAGACTTGCATGCATTGCAGACAACTGCAACCACCACAGCACTGCACAGGAATGCCAAGCTGCCTGCATAGGTGCAGAGATTGCCCTAAACTATTCAAAATGAGAATATAGCTATAAAATTCAAAATGGAGTCATCTAAATATCAGGTTGAAAGCAATATGGTGGTTAATCCCTGCTCATCCAATACTGTATGTCACACCCTAACAAGTGATACATATCACAAAATTGTAAAAATAATTTTTAATCTTACTGCTGACATTTTTTCCTCACCTGCACCAAAAAAAAAAAGGGAGAGACAGAGAAAAAAATGTCCTACTTCACTGCACAACCAGAGGTGCCTGAAGCTGCTGAAGTCTGGTGTGTGGAAGGCAAAAGGGGCACTTAGTGATCTAAAAGAGCAGCTTTTTTCACTGTCTATTGCCATAGTAGAAGCATATCTATAAAAGAAGATGTATATAGTGTAAATATGAGTTACATTTGCAAATGACTGCACAAAAATTTATGGAAACGTACAAATGAAGCTAATGTTGCACCTGCATAGTATATGATTCAGTAGCCATATATGCAAAAGTTAGAGGAACAAAGTGCACCAGTGCTGTAACACTCAATGTTGTCACACAGAGAGCAACCACCACAGAAGAGCAGTGAGAAGCTGTTAAATGCATCATTCAGACAGGTAAACACAGTCAAAGTTTAGAAAAAAATCCAAAATTAAGTGCTTAACAGCTTTCCACTGTTCTTTTGTGGTGACCACTGATTGTGTTTAATACTCTAGTGTGTAACTAGAGTTTAAAAGTAGCAATCTTGTTAAAAACATTTCTAATATCAGAATGGTGCTTAACAAGCATGTTTTTTTTGCAAATTCAAAGTGTAATCATGGTGACCCATACATTACATGTCATTATCTTTCAAAAATAAGACATAAAATGCATCACAAAACAGCTAGATTTTGGCAGCATCCATAACTCAGTTTGTAGAACATAGTTTAATACAGGCTTATTAAGGACTTCTGCCATGGACCCACCTGTTCTACAATTGGCCCTGCTCATTGGTTTGCACAGCAGGTTGCAATAGCTAGTGAGTATGGGTGATGGGGGCTTGGAAAAGTGAGATTATTATTTCTTAAATTCTTGCAATCAAAAACTCAGTGGTGTGCACAGAAGTTACTATAACTTTTTTGAGATTGAGGAAGTAAGGCTTTTATTTTTGCTCTAAATTTCCTCACATTTAAGCCTTAGGTATTTGTATAGAAAGTCACTGTGGCTTTTGTGAAGCTGTGACAGTGAGGTTATTAGTTATTATCTTTTTACACAATCATACCTCAGTGATATATACACAACATCACTATAGCTTGTGTAGGGGTTGTGTACTGTCTAGGAGTAATAGGATGGAAAAATTGACTGTTGCAATTTTTTCCCTTTTCTCACAGTCATTTATCAGAAGTGTATACAGGTGGCTAATTTTGAGAGGTAGGGTTAAGGTGGCATATTGTGAAAATTCATCTGAGATCAACAAATTAAAATATGATACTATATTCTGATTATCCTATGAATATACAGAAGGTAGCTGTCTTTTGATGGTGGGGGTAAAAAGGCAATCTGTATGATGTCTGACAGCAGCAACTTGAAATAAAAGGCTGCGGGCATTTATTCATTCATTTGCATCCCAGTCTAACATCAGAGGGATAGACAGAAGATGACTATCTTTGTTTTTCTCTTGACAGGGAGGTAGACACTATTCTGATAGGAGTCATGTGTCTTTGCAAGCATTTAGCTTCTCAGTTTATTGGGGAATACTTTTTTGTCAGCTTTGGTCATCAAGCCTTGGACAAAACTTATTTCTTCACTGAAAGAAAACAGTAGGACTGAATTTATTTAGTTAGTTGTGATTTTTGTCCAGGCCATAATTGCAACAAAAGACTGGGGAAAAGACTCTAAAATGTATCTTACAGTATCTAGTATCCCATGGTTTTTGAGGCCCAACCAGCCTCCAGACCATCAGCTTAATTCTCTTATTTCCTCCACAGTTATAACATTAATTTGTTGCCATTTAGGGAGTAGTAAAAAGATGCAGTTAGAAAATGGAGCTTAAGAATTGATTTCTTTATTTAACCACAATTTTTGTGCAGGCGACCTCAGGATAAATATGTTTGAAAAAAAAAATTCTGAAATAAAACTAAGTGCATCTAGAACCCAATGGCTTCTGGGGGCTGAGGCCTATGGCTTAATTTGATTATTTCCTCCTCATTTATTATGAAGTAATCTTGCCAGTTAGGATATATTAAAGTATGCAGGAAAAATCAACAGAGTATGAGAAAACATGCAAAAAGTCATCTGAAAGATGTGGCAAGGTCAGGCTAAGGAGAAAATAGGAGACACAGTGGGGGTATGCATGAGGGCAGTAAACAGTGGGATGCCATGGAGTCCTTTTCCTAGAGTTTTATTTCAACAAAGGCCAGAGTCAAAATATTCATTTCTGCCAGGGTCTGCCCCATTTAAGGACATCACACAACATATCAACAAGGTTTGTTACTCTAAATAAAACATTTTGTAGCACTGTAATATTTGGATAAGAACAAAAAAAATGCTTGATGCTTGGTTTTGCCAAATTTCTGGCCTACAAAGATCCTTTTGATTGTATACTTCTTTACTACTACATATCATATCCTTAGTTGCATAATAGTGTTAAACATACTCTTGAAAACACACTGCTCAAGCTGTTTAACTTCAGTTTAGCTTGTGGATTTGTCCCTGATGAGTGGAGCAAATCCATGGTGATGCCCTTCCATAAAAGGGGGAATCTTACAACTGACCTGGGTAGTTAAAGTCTTATCAGTCTTACAAGAATCATCTGTAAAATATTAGTATTATAACTAACCTCACAAACTGTGATATCAAGACTCTTGTTAGACTTAATCTCCATCACTTTGCTTTGTGGAAGGCAGATCCTGTCTATTTAACCTGATAAACTTCTTCTAAAAGGTTACAGAGGCGGTAGATGGTGCCTATGCAGTGCATATGGTGTATCTTGACCTGGCAAAAGCCTTTAACAGTGTTCTCTGTGCTGTCATCATAAAAAAGCGAATTGCTTTAAAAATTGACCCATATGTGGTAAGATAGATGCCGAACTGCCTGAAAGACAGAGTAGACACAGTGCTAGTTGCAGAAGTCTCATTAGTAAGTATGAACGTGACTAGTGGTATCCATCATGGCTTGTTTCGGGGACCACTCTTTTTTTGGTATTTACTTCTTAGATCACCAAGAAGAGAGCCAAGACCTCTGGCTAACAAAGGAGGTTGTTGTTAAGTCACCCTATGATACCCAAACTCTCCTGAATGATCTCATCCTAGTTAACCCTTAGTGTACTAGAAATGAGATCAAACAATATTAAAAAGTATATCACTTTTGATGAACAACCTTCTTCCCTCATAATACTGTATGTTCAACACACAACAACTACATGAAAACTGTGTCAGGGATCTAGATACTTGGGCTGATAGCTCCCTCTTTTTTGACCATCATGTGACAATGGTTGTCAGGAAATCCTTTTATTTAGCCCACCTAATTGCCAAGGTAATATTATCACAGTATATAAGTAATCACTCCCTTATAGTCAGCATTAATCAGGACAATTACTGAGTACAATGCCCCATTTGGGGTATATCTTTGTAATCTTATAATAATTAACAAAACCCTAAAGGTTTCTAATCAAAAAGATCACAGGCCAAAAATCCACAAGCTACCAAGACATGCTAGAAGCTCTGTCTTTTATTCAGTATGTTATAGACCCTTGTGACTTACTGCACTGTTTGAAAACCAGTTGTCTTGGACCTCCTGTTTATCCTCAAATCCAATATCTTCTCCAATACTAGAATGAGGAACCTAAGTCTTCAACAGCAGATAAATACCGCACAATAGAGAGGCATGTTTATAATGCGGAATGTCCCAAACCTTACATGTTAAGCAGTGCAATTCACTATCTTACTTAAAACATAAACTATTAACTGGATGGATACCCATAAATTTTACAGGTATGGCCCTCCAGGAGAAAGGAGGTGCTGCCTGAGGGAGGGTTCTGGCAAGACATGAATGGTCATAAGATTTGTTGGCCTCGCCATATCTGTGACTCTAAACTGTTTATTGCTAGCTCCCATAGATTTTCAGGAAGTCTTTGCCTACTCCCATAATGATCCTGAACAGAAAAAAATGGCTATAAGAGAATAAATGAAGAATTAAATACAACAAAATGATTACTACATTGTTAATCAGTCTTTCTCCAGTGAAATGTACTTCTGTGGAAGAGTCTCCCTAAAACAGGTTATTAGACAGGAGATCCAAAGGCTATCATGGTGCTCAGTGGGTTAAAGGCAATAAACCACCAAGTCTGCTCCAACATATGGAAATTAAACTTTACTTGTAGAGCATACCTACATGTGTATGTGTGTTGTATGTTTATGTGTGGTATGAAAAAACAAATGCAGCAGGCTAGCCACCCAGCAATGTGAACATTGGCTCTATGTGATCATCACTGTTAAAATGATACCCCAACCCCATGTGCAGAAATGGAAAAAGGAGATTGTGACTGGGTGGATGGATTGTAGAGCATATCTCCCAACTATATGAAGTATGAATATGAAAGTAATGTCTTATCATACTCGTGTAAATTGTTGTCTTTGCTGCTATTGATCCCTTGCTGTGGTTGAAGAGTCAATAGACCACCCTACTTAGCTGGTAAACAAATAGCAACAAGTAAATAAATAAACTACCCAGAATTTTGCAGAACATCTTTGGTTTGGTCTCATATTTTGTCCCACTCATCGTAAAATGTTTGATTTTATGGTAAATTATTCAGGATTATACCTCTCAACTCTCCAGAATTTTGCTGAATGTCCAAATTATTACCTCATATTGTTGGGCTGTTCTTCACAAAATGTATGGTTTTCTACTCACTAAATAATAAAACATTTGAGTCTGAGACTTCACATCCTTCAGAAAATGCATGCTAATCATAACCTGTTGTTCTTGCAGCTTTCTAGGTTTATAATTGCAAAATTTAAAATCTGTCCCTGATTGTGGCCCTTTATCCCCCTCCCAAATTATTTTTGACATTGTCCAGAATTTTTCAGCAAAATTTGAAAGGTATGCAGGTAAAGTTTCAATCTTCTGTTGTCCAGAAAATGCATGTTTATACAAAACCTATTTTATTACAATTGTAAATGCAAAATTAATATTTAACAATTATCCCCAGTTCTGAACGTTCATTCCTGTTGTTTTTGGCTTTTTCCAGAATTCTTGAGGAAAAAGTTGATTGTAATCTTCAGAAACACTCCCATAAGCATTTCCATGGTAACCATGAGCTTGAGTACCTGGAAGAAGATTATTTATTACTCAAATCATCTTTTTACAGCTGCCTGAGCTTGCAGTTGCTTGGAAACACCATTGCAAATACTTCCATGTAATTGCTACTCCAAAAGCAGTTTCAGAACAGATTGGGTAGCTGATGAAAGTGTGTGTGTATGAGTGTGTGTGTGTGTGTGTGTGGGGGGGGGGGGGTTCTTGCCTCCTCTCACCCTATAGTTTTGGCACCCATGTACATGACACATACAGTTGTTAGATTAAAAATTAATTTTATAAATAGGCATTAACAATGCCAGTAATTATCCATATATTTGAAAATAATTTATGAGATATGGAAAAGATAAAAGTGTTTTCCTTCAAGAAAAATCAGTATGTAACAAAGCAGTTTTGGTTACACCAAACTTACCAATGGTATCAATACCTGCTGTAATAAGCATACTAGCAAAAAAAAAGCTTTGGTCAAGGTGATGTCACACCCAAATCGGAGTGGTACTAAACCTGCTTAAAACATCAGTCACCTTACTTTCCTCTTTCTGATTCTGGCTATTTGAATAATGGCAGCACCTGTGAAGGTACAAGGCCGTGCTCCAAGCTGGTCTGAGAATGAGACCTTAATAATGTGCTACCTTTTGAATGACTCATATCTGGAGAAGATACATAGGTCCATGTGTCAATGTACATGGAAGAAAATCAATATGACAGGAGTTATGTTACCACCTATCATCCCTGACAGGTATAACCTATTCCAGTCAGCAGTGCCATCACAGGTATGACGATTTGCAGATAGGTAGTGCTAACTATTTACTTAACTAAAGGTTTTTTCCTGCAGTATGCCAATATTATGTTGTTAGATTGCATTAAAACAGTATAGTGTGGATTTATTGTGCTTTTTGTGTTTTGTCTCTCTCCACCCATTTTTTTATTTTGCTAATGCAGTTCTTTCTCCTTGATTCTTTTGTTTCTCTCCCATTGTTTTCTTTTTTTATATGGGTACAAATCCCTCAGGAGCAGACCAGACACATACCTCCCAGGCTAGGGACAGATCACCCACTGCCCTTTCAGGGATGACCTTGTAGATTCAGAGTGGTGATGCCAGTCCTGCAGGCATTCCAGCATGTGGCAGCCTGGCAAGTCTCAAAGAAAGGGGGCTTTGGAGTTTGGTTGAGGATGTACTGGTATAGTTAGTGGATAGGAGAATTTAGCCAGTCTAAGATTATCTTTACTGTGTAGAAAACATGCTATCCTAGTTGGTTCTGACCACTGCACCAACACTGGTCTCTACCCCCTCAAACTTGGGTCCTCCACTGCAACACCATCTGGCAGTGGACATGTCTGAGGCTCTCAGAACTGAGATTCCAGTTGGCACTTCCTCATCCCTTCTTCCTTTACCATCTCTCCTTCACCATCTTCCCTATTTCCCACCCACAATATCCTCTTATTAAAATAAAAAAGTGGAAAAATAGGGGAGTCTATCTCCCAACAAAAACATAGTGCCCATCCTCTCCCACCTCCTCCACCACAAACCCTCTTGATGTGTCCCTTGTGTGTTCACCTCTTTGTCTTGTGTCCTCTTTTTTCAATCTTATCTATCACCCCCTTTCTATTCTCTAATGCGATCATCAGGGTGTCCACAAAAGGATACCTATATATATATATATATATATATATATATATATATATATATATAGTTTTGTGAGACCGCATGCCACCCTATCTCTAAATTTAAAATATAAACCTTATGATAACCACATATAATTTTCTGTTTATACCTGACCTCATAACTACAGTATTAACATTTTCATTGCCCTAATGAGTTTCTTCCCTCAATTTCATTTCTTTGAATATAACTAATCATAAGTTCTATTATATGTTTGACAAAAATCTAATGCCTCTCTTCAAATGCTCATTGTTTACGTAACATGTACTAAATGCAAAAGTACATATTAAATATTAACTTGTACTAAATGCATATGTATGTTTTATACTGTAATAGTTTAATATATTTCACATGGATGTTATCTAATTAGGATATGTTTATGTAATTGGTTTACTATAATTTTAGAAATCATTACAATGTCAAATTGCTAAATCATGTGACCAGAAGGTCACAAGATGAGAATGTTGAGGCTCACTTGTTTGAACAATGTTGAACATGAACTCTCCTGATGTTCAGACACAGGAACAAGTTCTAAAATGGGTCTGGGGGGGGGGGGGGGGTGCAAGTCCAGTTGTTTGAAAAAGTGGGCATCGGCATTTTCATCTTGCAACCTTTTGGTATCATGATTTAATGATTCAACATTGTTACTATCACTAAACCATAGTAAATCTGTGTAATTGTTAATGTATATTATTTAATGCCTGTTCATTTGCATCACTGAATATCTGTTTAAACGTTTGCAATATGTAGGAGCTTTTCTCTCCAGGCCTCCACTGTAAAGGGATTTTTCATTATAGCTAATCAGATAAACCTAGTAAACAAAAGCAAAAGAAAATAAATAAAAAAAAAACTGGAGTTATTTTTTTTTCCTTTTGGAAATTGAGATTTTTATCAGGTTAGGAAAACTGATGATTGCTCTTTAGTAATGAGGAACACCAACTATTCTCACAGCACTTAGTTTTCAGTATTGTAAACAATTACTTTAACTGAATACACAGCCCAAAGCAGTTCTACAGTCTTCTATAGCAGCTGCCCAAATCAGTAGTCATTACTTTCACTTAGACATCTATGATGTATACTATGTCCATAGTTAAGTGGGTTTGTAATCACACTATGACTTACGAGGTAGTTTGCTAGACTAGGATGCATTAGTCTTTGCAGATGTATGGAGGTAGGGTAGTTTCATTCTATACTACTAACATTGTTGAGGTAAAAACAAATATAGCTGTGTGTAAAAAATGTGTCCTATCCAACCAATTTGAGAGATTGCAACTAATTCTAGTGCTGCCTTACTAACAGAAAATTGCTCAGGGCAAAAATTATAAACTACAATTACTGAATAAAAAGTGACCACAGGAAATTGACTTAGTAATTAAGGTCTAGCATACCTAAAGGCAGCACATCAACAGACTTATTGACCCACTCTGCCGTCCTTGTAAACAGAAGCTTGGTGACTTCTGAAGCAATTTAAATACAGAAATAAGTAATGACTTACTGGATCCAAACAATTGCCACAGATTTGTCTTAGGTATGTAGAAAACAGATCACTGATGCCAGAATGAAGTAAGTTCTCCACATGCTCTTCTCAAAAAAACCTTAGATGCTGAAATAAAAAATAACTACCCTTTATCCTGAGTTCCACTAAGAATAAATAGAAACTTGTACCAACAAACTAAGGTTTACAAACAGAAAACGTACCATGTATTTCCAGGAACTCATCAATAGTTTTGAAGTACTGAGATCTAGAAGAAAACCTTGACTAGAAGTGAATTGGAAGATGACATTGTGCCCACTGTGAAAAGTCTATGTGGTCTGGGAGCAAGAAGCCATTCTAATATTATCATTTTTTAAGAGTTTATTGATTTTGTTGCTTTCTACAAATATGCCTTGTCTGAGTTATACATGCCAAGTACAGCTTCTATTGACAGATGAGGGTCATGACTTTGTCACCAGACTGTGGATCTTGCGTATTGTTTTACATGATTAAAAATAGTGGTTGGTTCTTAAAAAGAAATGAAAGAGTTTCACTAACTCTTTCTTCAGGAAGACTGAAGCTGAACATTGAGAACTGACTGGGGAGCTGTATCATTTGTACCTTTTGTTTTGGTCAACCAGTGGTTCAGGTCAGAAGCCCCCCCCCCCCTTCCTGAAATGGCTGCAATGGAGTAAACATGGCAATCAAGTGTCACTTTTGAATTGAAACAAGTTGCTTATTACTGATTCCACAAATGACAGAGACAGAGAGAGAGAGAGAGAGAAAAGTCATAAACCAGCTTCTGAATCAGCAGCTCATTTTCAATGTCGCTTTCAGTTTGTGGATTAATGATTGGACTGGGGAGAATCATTTGTAGAAGCTGTCTGCAAAAACTCTTCAGGCAGGAAAAAGAAGGAAATTTGTGAAGATAAGAAGTTTTATTTATTTATTTATTTACATTTGGTAACCGGGTAGTATCCGACTGGGCAAGAAAACAAAGCCCGTTTTCAGTAGAGACCTGGGGAGAAAAGCTCCCAAGTCAAGATTATGATATTTATAGTCAGATTTGCATGTTACAATACATAAAACATTACTAAGAAATTTACATAATTACATTGTACAGTATAGATCTAATGAACAATAGCTGATAAAATAAAGAAAAGCAATCTAAATTATCCAAGTATGACATCAATAGGGCAAAACAATAAATGTAATCAATATTGACGTTAGAATAGGCAGAAAGGCAGAAGTAGGGTAGTGTGTTTGCTTAGCCAGAGGAAGTACAAGAGCATAACCAGTGAATGGAGAAATAATTAGTGAGGAGCTGTTTGAAGCTATGTGCATTGGGTATAGATAGTAGATGATGGGGAAGGGAATTCCAAGTTTTTGATATGGAGAAGTTGTATAAAGAATCACCAAAAAAGTTGTTGGTTTTGATAACTTTGAACAAGCTTTTATCAGCTGATTTGAGTGAGGTAAGATTAGCATAGGGTTGTACAAGGTTGGATAGGGCTGGGCAGTAGTCAGGTTTATGGATAACAGAGTGAGCTACTATTAGCTGTTTAGGGCTAGTAAGTTTGGGAGTTCAATCCATTTTGTTTTTGTAGGGCGATACAGTGGTGAGATCTGTGGGGAAGATTAGCCACACATTTGGCGATTTTATTATAGTAAACTTCTAGGTTATTCAATCCAGATTTACAAAGGTTTGTGAATACTTGAGAACAATAGAGAAGGGTGGAAAGTAGGTGCATTCTGGCAGCAGCTATTCTTGCATGGTTAGTAAGATATGGTTTAGCCCTGTAGCGTGCACCTAATTTTGTGTGGACTTTTTGATTGTTAGAGTGATATGTCTGTTAGATTGCAATCTAAGGTAACTCCAAGGAGTTTAGTATGTTCGACCGGTTCAATTTTTGTACCATTAGAGGCAATGATAGAGAGGTGAGTTTGTTGGTTTTTATTAGAGGAATTAGAAAATACCATAAGTTTGGTCTTGTTAGGGTTTAGAATGAGTTGGTGGTCTGAGAGGTATTTTTCATAGGTTCGTAGGTTCATAGGTTCATACTAGGCTATCTGCCCTTTGGCAATTATAAGCCTAGCCCGATTCTGTATGGCTTATGCCACCCCTTGATTGGAGTATACTGTGCCCTTTTTAAGGTTTAGTTTACTGTGCCTCTGTCTAATAGTGACACGGGAGTAATCCCTGGGACAAACCTACGATCCCCCATCCACCTATTGAGATTCTTCTTGAAGAGATTCAGTGAGGTGCTCTGCCTCACATGAACTGGAATTCTATTCCAGAGCGAAGGGAGGCTCTGGGTTATGAACCTGTCCCTCCAGCAAGTTCTATTTATTTCTGTGCTGAGGTTCAAGTCCCTCAAGCGTGTAGCTCTAAGGGATTTAGATTTACTGAGGTGGAGCATGTCCATTAATTCTGGATTTGACATAGCTTTGTATGTCACGCATAGATCACCTCAAAGTAGTCGGTATGCAACTGAGTAGAGCTGGAGTTTGTTTAACCGAGCAGGATATGGCATCTGTTTGAGACCCTTGATCCTCTTGGTGAGATACTTTTGGGGTCTTTCTAATTGCTGCAGGTGTCGGGTAAGGTACATCCCAAAAGGGGCATTGTATTCTATGATGGGCCTGATGAGGGATGAATAAAGGGGCACGATTACCTCTCTTGATCTAGATGTGAAACCCTTCATGATGAGGTGGGCTATGTAGAAGGTCTTTCTAACCACTTTGGCAATGTGGTTTTCAAAGGAGAGATTACTATCAACTTGGGTCCCCAGGTCTCTAATAACTTTCTCTGTACTTAATGGGTTTCTGCCTATGTGGTAATTTGTGGGCACATTGTTTTTGCCAAAGGGTATGACTATACATTTTTTGGCATTTAGCTTTAAACCATGACGTTGGCACCAGTTATCTGTCTTTGTGAGACCTTTTTGAAAGATGTTTGTGTCAGCTGGAGAGTCGATTATGGCGCCCAGTTTGCAGTCGTCTGCGAACTTGGTGAGCCATAGTCCTCCCACGTTTGCCTGTACCTCGGAAAAGTATATACCGAACAAGAGTGGTCGCAGGACAGAACCCTGTGGGATGCCACTTGTGACCAGTTTCGAGTCTGACATGGCTCCAGCAACTCTCACTCTGTGGGTTCTGTCTTTGAGCCAGTTTGTCACCCATCTTGTGACATAGGGGTTTATATTTAAGCTGGATAGCTTATCTATGATGCCCGAGTGGGGTATTGTGTCAAATGCCTTTGCAAGGTCCAGATAGGCTGTGTGGACTACCTTCCCTTCATCTATGGCTTTGGTGACAGTTTCGAAGAAGTCAGCCAGGTTCAAAAGGCAGGATCTGCCCTTGACAAAGCCGAACTGGGTAGGATCTAGTGTCTGTAGGTCCCCAATGTCTTTGTTTATGAGCTTCATGATGATCCTCTCCATAGCCTTGCAGACTAAGCTAGTCAGGCTTATGGGGCGATAGTTTCCAGGGTCCGTAGAGGCTCCACCTTTGTGGAGTGGGACCACTGTTGCTGTACGCCATTCTGTGGGCACATATCCTGTAGTGAGGCTGAGATTGTATAGCTGTTTTATTTGAGGGATTAGTTCCTCTTGGAGTTCATGTAGGACACAACCTGGGATGCCATCTGGTCCCATGGAAACAGTGTTTTTTGCTTTGGAGAGGGCAGCCTTCACCTGAGCATCAGAGATGTTTGGGAGGCAGCCCTCTGCCGGGATAGATACTTGCTTTTTTGGGGGGAAGGGGGTGGAGAAGTTAGCAATGAACCTGTCTGCCAGGATATTGGCGATGTCTGTGGGTTCAGTGTATTTTTTGTCATTTAGAATCAACTCAGAACAAGTCTGGGAGTTGCATCCCAGGTTCCTAACATAACTGAAAAAAGCCTTATGATTGTCTTTGGTGTCCTGTTTAATTTTTCTCTCAAAGCTGGCCTTGGAGGATTTTATGGGGGATCGTAATTTTTTGCTAGTACTGATCAGAGAAGCCTTCCCTATTAGGGATTTTGCTCTATCATGTAGTAGCTTCCTCCTTCTGTTGTACAGTTTATTTATGGCAGGGGTCCACCAGACTGGACGCCTGCCTTTGGATGATTGGGTCTTGGTTTTGTTTGGGATAGCATGATCCATGCATTCCTGGAGATGTCCGTAGAATGCGTTTATATAGGATTCTGCAGTTTGGGCCGTAGTTTCCACTGGCCCTGGGGCCTTGAAGGATTCCACTTCAGTTTTGAGAAGTGAGAAGTTCGCTTTTGAGAAGTTTTTCACTGTGATTTTCTGGGCTGGGGGTGGGGTCGGGATGTGGACATCCAGTGAAATTAATTTATGGTCTGATCTTACCAATGAGGGATATACTTCTGGTGTGGAGCATAGAGTCCCCATGTTGGTAATGATCAGGTCTAGTATGTTGTCCCCTCTTGTGGGAGTGGTGACTAGTTGTTCCATAGCATTTCAGTTTATAATTTCCAGGAACCTTTGGGCTAAGTTGCTGGGGCTTGAGTAGTGCTTCCAGTCAATGTTTGGGTAGTTGAAGTCGCCCGATATAATGGTGTTCGGAGAGATCTTCATGTTCTCCAATGTTTTCAGGAAAGCCGAGTGGGATTCCTGACTTTGAGAGGGTGGTCTGTAGGATGCTATAAACTGAAAAGCAGTCTTGCCCACTGTTAGTTGCACATGGATGGTCTCCGATACTTCGTGCAATGCCACTAACCTGGAGGTGTGGATATCCTTGATAAATATAGAAACTCCCCCTCCTTTTGTGGTTCGGTCTGGGTTTTGGGGCCGAAAAGCATGATATGAGGTATAGCCTGGTAGTGCTGGGGTGCTCTCTGGAGACTTGAACCAGGTTTCTGTCACTGCACAGATATCGATGTTCTCCATACTGAGGAGAGCTTCGAGTGCGTGCATCTTGAGGTTAAGACTTCTGGCGTTAAGCAGCATTACCCTTAGTTTCTTGTTCCTAGTGCTGTCTATGGGGGTGGGTTTGACTTTTGAGCCTTGCCTAAAAAAGGCACTATGGGGGTGGCAAGAGCCTTTGCCAATATCCGAAAGCCCAGTGTTGACAGGTGCAAGCCATCCCTAGCGAAGCAACGTGGCTTGTCGAGCATGTCATCCCAGGCTGACAGACACTGGATCCCCTTTGAATGACACCAAAATTTTAGCCAATTGTTAAAATCGATCATTTTGTCTTTGTACTGTGGCATCATTCTAGGTGAGGGTAAGATGCTGCTCAAGGTCAGGGTCATACCAGCCTGGGCTACATGATCAGAGAGCTCCTCTATGTCTCTTTTCATGTAGTCCAGGGAGGTACGTCTCAGGTCATTCACACCAGCATGTACAATGACTGAGTCATATTTGTATTTGCTTTGGAGTGACCTGAGTGCTTGCGTTATGTGGCGGATCCTAGCACCTGACAGGCAGCTCACCAAGACCTTCTCTTTATTCAGCCTGGTGAACGGGATGTCAGTGTGTCTGACAATAGAGTAGTAAGAAATGTTATGGAGTGCAGTCTGAGACTTTACTTGGAGTTCATATAAGGAGGGAGCAGAGTAAATAAGGCATGCATCATCAGCATATTGAATGATAGAGGCAGGTTGAGCTGCAGTATAAAGGTCATTAGTAAAGATAATAAACAGAAGTGGGCCTAAGCTAGATCCTTGTAGGATGCAGACAATGATGGGCAAAAGGGGTGATAGTTTATGTTCCCGTATGGTGGTTTGTTTATGGCTGGTGAGGTAGCTGTGGAACCACTGAAGGGTATTGGAGTTGAAATTAAGAGAGGCAAGTTTGTTTAGGAATATTGGATGGGATACAATGTCAAAGGCTTTTGACATATCAAGGAAAGTGGCAGTGACAAGGAGGTTGTTGTTTTTGAGATGGTTTACAGTGTCAGTGAAACTTAATAGGGTGGTATTGGTACTATGTTTGGGGCAGAAGCCATGATGAGTAGAAGATAGAAGGTTAAGTGTTAGGAGGTGGTCTAATGTCTGTTTATGTTGGCATTTTTCTAAGATTTTGGCAAGTGGAGAAAGTATAACAATGGGCCTGTAATTGGAAAGGTCAGTAGAGGGGTCTCCTTTGTGCAGGGGTATGACATGAGATATTTTCCAAAGTAGGGGGACATACTGTTTAGAGATAGAGCAGTTAATAAGAATAGATATAGAATAAGAGATAGATTTAGCGGCAAGTTTAAGAAATTCACCAGGTAACTGATCTGCAGCAGGAGTACATGGTTTTATTTTTGTTAGGAGGTTTTGTATATAATTAGTTTGCAGTGGTTTAAGAGAGAAAGAAGCAGTATTGCGGTTGGTGGAGGGAGGAGGTAAGGAAAATGTGGAATTGACATTGTTGTTAAGTAATGAGATGATGGAGGTGATAAAGTGGGTATTGAATTGTGTAGCTATACAGTCAGTAGTGGAGTTAGATGATGGGGGTGGAGTCGGTTTTCCTGGGTTTAGGAGGAGGTTGATAGATTGCCAGAATCTTTGGGGGTTGCTTTGGTATTTTAGATGGCATGTTTGGAAGTAAGTCTTTTTGTCATGTCTAATTTGTTTTTTGGCCTGATTTCTTAGCTGTTGGTAGGTTGTGTAATTGCTACTGTTTTTGCAATAGTGAGTCCAAGCTTTGTCCCGATTTTTAAGTAGGAGGATAGTCTCTTTTGATAAGTAGGGAAGTTGTTTGGACTTGGAATTAATTTTTCTGAAAGGAGCAAGATTATTTAGAATTTGCAGGAATGCATTATCAAAGTACTGAACAGCAAGATCCAATTGTAGGGTTTTTAGGGGTGAACAGTTACATTCATGTAATAGGGTGTTAAATAGTGATGGGGAGAACTGTTTTTTATTATGTATATATTGATATACAGTATTATTTATACCCTGTGTATGTTTTCTGATAAGGTAGGTAGGGTGATGGTCACTAAGAGAATCAGGGAGGCAACTTGTGTCATAGTTGTAATTGGATTTGTTTGTTAAGATCCAGTCAAGTACAGAATGCTCGTTTGTGACCTTATCTATACGTGTAGGTTGAGAAACATTTTGGGTAAAAGCATACAGGTTGATAAAGTTGGAAGGAGAGTTTGAGGAACAGGAAAACCAGTCAAGATTAAAATCTCCAAGTATTATAGTCTCTTGAGAAACGTTGGAGGATGCCCTTTCTAGGATGTTTTCAATGTGTGAGAGGTTATTAGTGGGTGGGAGATAGATGGCTATTAAGATACTGGATTTTTGGGTGTTGATTTGTAGGCTTGTTGGTAAGATTTCAGCTCTAGGAAGTTGAGAAGGTGTGGTCGATAGCTGAACTAAGTTGTGGTGGTCCTTGTACATTATGGTAATACCACCACCATGATTGGATAATCTATCCTTTTTGATAAGATAATAGCTGGGAGTAAGTAATTCGTCTTTTTGTATATATGGCTTGAACCAGGTTTCAGTAATTATGGCCATTTCTGGGGAGTATAGTGTAAGGGCAGCAAGGAATTCTTGAATTTTATTAAGGAGGCTTATTATGAAGATAGGATGAAGATAAAAGAGATAAGGGAAGCTATGTAGACACAGCAATGTATCCACTTCACAGTCAGATTTTTCTCATGCTTTCTGTTTCATTATTAATGGAAGATCATCTCTGACAGCAGGTAAGGGCTCTAGGTTTCATGGGTCATGGCTTAGAATTTGGGATTATTTAAAACAGCTTCTCTTTCCCTTTCTTTTTCTCTTTCTCTCTTTATTTAGACTCTTAAGTATTTTAAGGCAGTGCTAAAACCACATGTGGCTTCTCTTTTTCTTTCTCTTTTTATGTTCCCTGGGATTATAAGCACTGTGTGATAGCTACTTATTGTATGTGTGAGCCCAGGAATTATGAAGAAAATCTTAAAATACAGGAGAACAATGAACATTGAATATCAGTGTTCCTTAAAAGTCTTAACAAGACCCCTGCATCCCACAAACTGATTCACGTATATATACATACATATATATATATATATATATATATATATATATATATATATGTGTGTGTGTGTGTGTGTGTATATATATATATATATATATATATATATATATGTGTGTGTGTGTGTGTGTATATATATATATATATATATATATATATTTATATATATATGTGTGTGTGTGTGTGTGTGTGTGTGTGTGTGTGTGTGTGTGTGTGTATATATATATATATATATATATATATATATATATATATATATTTATATATATATGTGTGTGTGTGTGTGTGTATATATATATATATATATATATATATATATATATATATAAATATATATATATATATATATATATATATATATATATATATATATATATCAGTAAAACAACTACCAATTATTGTCTCCTAGACTGGATTCTAGTATCACATCCCCAGAAATATCACTTCCCCAAAACCCTACCCGACACCCTCAATGACCACTGCCCAATCAAAGTTCTCCATTTTAGCCCACACATACTCAAACCTCATAAGATCAAACCATGTCCTAGATTAAAAAACTTTGACCCAAATGAACTACATAGTCTACTCTCAGCTATCAACTGGACCTTTCTCAGCCAGTTACCCCTTGATGAAGCTGTTATGGAGTTTAATAACATATTCCTTAACATACTCAACTCCGTGACCTCTATACACAATGTCAGAGTAAAATCAGCTGTATCACCCTGGCTAACTCCATCCACCTGCTCCCTTATGGCTCATAAGGACAAAACTTGGTAGCTATGGACCAAACCCAAACTCCCCATCCACCTATAATAATACAGACATCTTCATAACTTTACTAAAAAAAGCTGTTACCAATGACAAGAGAGACTATTACACAAATCCCCCCAAAACACACTTACATAACCCTAAGAAATTCTGACATATGATTAACCAAATCCTTCATCCAGGCAACTCCTCCACTTCCCAACCTAGCCCCACTAATACCCCCCTTCAAACCATTACAAACTTTAACTCTTACTTTATAGGCTCCATTAGTAAACTAACCAACCATCCTAACTCTAACAACACTCCACACACCAACCCTCCTATATCCTCTAACACCTCCTCAGCTTTCGGATTAAAAACTGTATCCACCAGATACATTAAATCCCTGCTCCTTAATCTTAAACCTTGCTCTCCATCAACAGATGGTCTCCCTCCTGTCTTTCTCCAGCTAGCTGGCAACTCCTTAGCCCTACCCATCTCTATTCTCATCAACCAATCCATAACTGAAGCCAAGGGCCAGCCATATGGAGTAAGTTCTGCACCCTATCCATCCATAAAGGAGGCATCTCCACCGAATTATCCACCTTTAGGCAATAGAAATTCTATCACCCCTCTCTAAGACCTTGGAAAAATGTGTACACAAACAAATCCTACAATACCTCATACAAGAAAACCTAATCACCCCCCACCCAACATGGCTTTTGCCCTGGTCATAGTACCTCTATTGCTCTTATCTCCTTCATAGACACCATCTCACAAGTCAGAGACCAGAATAAACTAGTCTCTTGCCTCTTTCTTGACCTCTTAAAGGCATTCAACACAGTCTCCCACCCCCACCACTTAGATAAACTCTCTGAACTAAACCTATCCACCTGCCCTACAATCTCCTGGTTCTCTAGTTACCTCAGCAATCATTTCCAATCTGTCAAATGACTCTCTGTTATCTCCCCCAAGCTCCCTATAAAGATGAGATTACCCCAAGGTTCAATTTTGGGACCAATGCTGTTTAATATTTTTTCTAATTGATCATCTATCTCCACCCCATGGTCATCACTAGTACAATGTGCCGATGACTCCACAGTCATCACCATTGCTGAT